>NC_072735.1:149929454-150152525 GCF_026930045.1 Uloborus diversus | reverse complement strand
CCGAAAATACTAAAAAGTTTGAGACAGTTCGGAGCGAAAAAAGCGTCAGGGCACATTTAGAAGTAAGACACAGTAAGAACGTGCGTAAAGGTGCTCAGACGCCAACGCGCAAACTTGCCCAGTCGCCAAGTTCAGATTTATTTTTTACGCGCAAAAAAAATTTAATAAGATTTCAGTTCATACAAATACTCAAAATAGATTACTACAGTTCTCAAAAATGAAGAAAATTCTGCTAATTTTTATACATTTGACCTTTCTTAATTAAGTGATATTTATTCACAATAAGCTTCAAAACGTTCCAACTCAAAATTTACTCGGCTTGGTAGAAAACAGATTATTCTTTCTGCATGTTAGACCGAGGCTCGACTGATGCTCAAAAACTTGTGAGGATATTTGTTAAGGAGCAGTATCGATATTGCAGCGAAGTTCGTACTTTCCATCCGTGAATAATGGTGGCTCAGTGGTAGAATTCGCGCCTGCCACGCTAGCGACCCGGTTCAAATCCCAACTAGGGTAAAGTGAGTTTTACTAAAATTTCCTTTCTACTGTTTCCCGTGTTTTCTCGAATGTTCTATTAATTTCTGTACCTTTCCGAGTCTGGAAAGTTCCAGCACTAAGCAGATGTAGCGTTCATTCGTGGTTTTGTTTTGAAAAAAAAAGGACACTGCGTAACGTGCCCCGGTCTGCCCTATTGCATGAAAGATAATCAACTATACATCGAGCCAAAAGTGGTGAAAGTTGGTTCGTTGAGCATCAGTCTGACTTCCAACACCTTCCCTGGCCACTACAGAGCCCGAATCTTAATTAACCCCATAGAAAATTTGTGGAATGGTGGAAAGACGCATCCGACAGCACTATCCTCTTCCATCATGTTTAAGGGGGTCCGGGACACAAAAATCGTCAAATTTTGCATTTTTTTTTTTTTAATCATGTAAAATATTACTCCGTGTTTTTCTGCGTAAGAGGAGGTTTGAATCTTGTTTCTATCTTAAATAGAACGAAAGATATAATTATTTTTGTTTCATGCACCTAACTAATGTGTACTTAACTTTAAAACTTTAAACGCGTTTTTCTCCATTATGCAATTTTTCCCGATTTCTTGCATTCAAACTCTTATAAGTCAGGAACCGATAAAGATAAAGTAATGAAACTTGGAGCATATCTTTTTCAAACAGTTTACTTTAAGTTTTATTCGTCGAATTTGAAAAAAAAAACGTTTACTGCAAAAATTACGATTTAAAAAAAAAAAGTATCTTCGAATTTTTCGAAATTTTTCTTCAAATATTTTTTATTGAATCAATATTTTTAAAATCGCCGAATAAAAATTAAAGCTTAAATATTTGTGCGTAATTCATTGAAAAAAAATTGAAAATTGTTTAAGAATATTTTGAGTTATAGCAATTTAAAGCAACCCCATTTTTTATTTAAAAAAAACTAATTAAATTTAAATAAAAATTTCTTTTTTTCATATTTATGTTATGACTTTGTTTATTAAATAAATTGGTGAATCAGTGCAAAAAATTTCAAAACTCTAAAGTATATAATAAAAAAAATTTCAAAATGTGTCCCGGACCCCCTTAAAAGACCTAAAAAGCTACAGAGCCAGTCTTGGTATTCTCTGGATATAAGTGCATTCCAAAATCTTGTACACTCGATGCCCAAACGAATCAGAGCAGTTATCCTAGCAAAAGGTGGTCCAATCAAATATTGGTGTTTAGTTTATAATTCATTGGCCAGTGAGTGTGGATAAGCGCAGCACATTTAAACTCTATTTTACAATTTTATAATTTTGTACAATTTTATAATTTCTCTTGTTAAATGTTATTTTCTTTACAAATTTTAACAACTAGTGCTGTGTTAACTACTAGTGTGGGTGGTAGTCACTGATGGTTTTCGTTCAAAGTTTGTCTTCAGTCTGAGTAGGTTAAGGGGGTAATCATACTCAAGCTGTCAAAAAAAGTCAAGATTTGCTATAAGAAGGCGGATAACTGTAATTAAATGGAGCGTTTTAGATCTTATATATTACATGCAGTGTACTTGCGTAAGAGATTTTAATGTTTCTTAGGTCATTTTCCTAGTAACGATACATTTCTTGGCAGTAATAAAGAACTAAACCAACCGCGAAATATATACATGAAATCATTAACTACGATTAAAAGTTTCATTCTCATATATATAATAGCGAATGATCGAATAACGCTCCTGACGTCACCAACAATGAAACTCCCTCCACGGCATGATAATTTGATAATATGTTTGGTAATGTTTGACGTTCAGGGACATATTTTATTTTTGATAAGGCTAAACTGGATCCGGTAATTCAACTGTTTTACTGGTAAGACTAAACTTAAGCAGATGAAGAAACGCAAAAGTGGTCAACAGTGAACGATACCTACTGATGTTTAGGGTTAATCCACTGGAGTTAGGGTTTAAATTTCAACTATCAAAATTTCACCAAACAGGCAATAACTTCGTTCAAATGTAGAAGCAATTTTCACCCGTCATACCTTGACGGGCGATTTTCTAGTTAAAATATTAAATCAGAAAAATAGGAGCAAATGTGGCGACGAAGTAAATGTTACTGTTTTATTATTATTATTATTATTTGCTAAGGGAGATAAAGTAGTGACGTTTTAGTAGCGAAAATGTACCAGGAATTGTTTGCTCAAAAGCAATAAAAGGTGATTTTTTTTATTGGCGTCTGTCATAGGCGCTCCGGCGGGAGGTCACGAGAGGTCATGGTGACCTCCAAAAAGTATCTTATCCAGAAAGTTTGGACTGCCGATTCGGAAAATTTAAAGATAGTATTGCAATACTGAAAAATTTCAGAAAGCACTTCAGATCTCGAACTAGAAGGACTCTGCAACTGCCCCCCTCCCGCCCCTCCTGAGAACATTGTGGTTTTGTACGCAAAATTTTTGCCGAACGAAGCTGTCCTCAACTTTAATAATTCAATAAAAAAATATATGAATTCTGTAAAAGTTGTTTTTCTGTCATTGGGAAATCAATGCAGGGAAAACAACTTTTATTGCTGAAATATTTCCTTTACGAAGAAGGACTTATCAGAAGTGCTTCGAAGATTGGAAGAAAACGATAGCAGAAGTAAATTATACTCTGAAGGGGCAATATAAATATTGATGTACTAGCGGTACTCACACGGCCTTGCTCGTAGTAGAATATTAAAAGGTCATTATATTCGCCTGTATACTTACAGTTAACGTCTACTATGCGTTTTTTTTTTTAAGATCTCTTTTTATTATTTTTGGCAGGTTTGAAACCTGGTTTCTGTCAAGCATGTAGCTTAAATATCGAAACAAGCGAGAAAAAGACGAAATGCGTCTGGATGTAGGGAGAACTCCTCCCACCATCTTGAAATTCAGTTTTTTTTTTTTTTTTTTTTTTTTTTCAGTTTTGGGGTTTGACATTTCAAAATCCATTTACTTACAAAAAAAACTCCTCCGTTGATAAATTAAAGAGCATAAAAATTCTTTTTGTTTTTATTTAGATTTTAGATGAAAGAGTGCAAAAATATTTAATTTTAGTTCGTGATTTTTTTTTTTTACCGAATATTACTGTCCCCTCCCCCCTTGTTTTGGAACATGGCGAAAGGCCAACAAATTATTTTTTCCTTTCGCTTGGACTCAGGTTCAAAAACTTTGAATTTAAATACATCCGCCTCTTTTACAGCTACAAAAAATAAATAAGTAAAAATATAACATCTAATCACAATCACGTATAAAATTATGGTTTGTTTAAAAACAGATGGGGGTAAAAACTTCCAGTGCGATCTTAATCTATAACCATTAGGCTCCTCCCATTTTAAAAAACTGGCACTAAAACAAGGCTTAGCAAAACTCTACAGAAGTCACTGATTTTCCGATTTTTTTTTTTTTTTTCCTTTTTAATTTAACTTCAGAATTATCGAACATCAAAACACGCTCTGTAATTGAAAAAAAAAAAAACTAATGATTATTGTGACGAAAATGTGAAGAATTTTATGTAGTTTAATGATTAATTTTGCAAATATTACTGTATTAGATTTTTCACACAGGTTAAATGTTTTCCTTTTGCTTCATTAGATGTTTCTGCAATCGTGTCGATGGACTGCATTTCAGAAGAAATATTTCCAAATCACATACGACATACATCAACATAATTGATCCAAAATATGGTAAAAAGACTTGAGTACTTTAGAGCTCATGGCCAATGTTATCACTTGGACAGTTAAAGAAACAAAAACAAATCGATTTGAACATATCAAGAGCTTTATTTTGTATATAAAACTGCATTTGTTATTTCATGAATCCTCGTTGTTTCGCTGTGATTTTTTCACCCATTATTGTTGCAATTAACTTAAGTAAAGTACATACATATTTATAGAGTAATTCGTTTAATTTAATTTTGTTTAAATGTATTTGATTGTTTTGTAGAATCATAAATAAATTGTACCTCATAACTAAATGAGCAAAAGAGATTATATTGAGAACAAAAAATAAGCGAAATAAACAATACTAATATTCTTTTATAGAAATTTCGACTTCTTATTAAGGACTAAATTTGGAAGTCACTAACCAGCTTCATATTTGAGTCAGGGTTTACTACCCTATTCATTCTTATTAAATTCTTTCCTAAAAGTTCTTTCAAGACTTATCTTCCATTCTTACATTTTTTCTAAGAAAAAAAGTTCTTTCCCCCTCCAAATGAAAACATTATTTCCCTTTATTAATTGCTCTTTGAAAGATAAAAGATAAACTACTCCTGTTTCATAGGGAAGAATGGAATTGGTTTTATGCATTTTCTGAAGAAAATATTGTTTGGTGAAATTTTTACTGTAATCTGCTTCATATATTGGAAACAAACATTTGATTTTTAAAAATAGCTACTGATGTTATGTTTTACTTCTCCAAAATTATTATTACGGAAAAAAAAAGGAAGAAAAGAATAAAATATGCTATATTTTGCAGTGTTAACTTATATTTTGCAGTCCATAATATAAATACTTAATAATTTCCAAGACATCTAAGGTTTATAAAATATTGAACATTTGTTAATATAAATACGACTGAAAACATTTTTTTTTTCAATTTCTTGACAATGCTGTTTGATGAAAACAGATTTACCATTTGTATCAGATGAAAAATAACACCCCGATTAAAGGTTATTATGAAACTTATATAAAATCCGGGGAGGGAAGACGCTTTCTAACTGCTGGAAAATAAAAATTATTTTATTATTCCCAAAACTGTTCTTTCAAAAATACTTCTATAGAATGCATTCTTCTGTAGAATACAAAAGATTTTTTTCATATTCAAAAAAGAAAACACTTGCATGCAAATATAAGAGATTATGTCCGCACTGACTTCGGTCCAACTTTTTTAAAGAAAGATTTTTGTTTTTTTCAGATGCAGTTAGTTTCAAACAAAACAACAGTTTTACAAAGCAGAAACATTGTTTTCACACTCAGATTTACTATTGTTTAAAAGTTATAATGCTGTAAGTAATAAATTATTCTCACTGGTATATAGTCCACACCTAAATTTGCATGGCAGCAGTCCCGTTCTTGTACTTCTTTTCAATTTTGAGTGAAATTTTACAATCTAGACAGAGTTTAGGAAACAATGCTAGAAATTAAATCCTGATGACAGTGAATACGGGATGATAAAGATAACCGATTTCGAACAAAAATGTAGAATTATTTTCCAAATATTGCATGAAATAGCGCATTGTATGACACTGAAGTAAAAAATTTGGGAACGTGCTATACTCCAATTGAATTTTATTAGCATTCCTTAAGTACTATCTACGTGCATATAAGACAATAATTGAAATAACTTTTCTACCATCAAATGTTTATTGCACAAAATCTCACTGAAAATCTCTACCCGATCTGTTAGCTACTTATGGACGAACAAAACACAGCTTTGTTCATAATTATGATTGGAGGATATGTTTCTGTGAACTGCCTATTCAAGTAGAGTTGGAAACAGGGGGAACTCGTGTAGCCATTTTGTATTTTAGGAGCGTTTAACGAAAACGGAAAATACGAACCTAAAATCCAAGATGGCGGCTGAGTTCCCCCTACTTCTAGACTTATTTTTGTAAACAACCCGGCAAAAACATATCCTCTAATCATAGTTGTGCATAAAATTGAGTTTTGTTCTTAAAATAGATGGGGAAAAAATTTGCTGTGAGATCTTACACTAGAACATTATTTTTTACTTGTTTAAAAGCAATTAAAACTTTAACAGTAGAACATGATTAAAACTTAAAAATCATGGAATGTGTTCTCAAACGCCAACAGAGAAATCAACTAAATAGCGTGCCGTAGTAAAATAATTTTAATGTTATCCTTTGAAGGACCTATCAAACTTAAATATTATATTTAATCAATCCCTTCTGCCCAATATTTTCAACTACTTTTGATTTATTTATTTTTTTATTTATTTATTTATTTATTTTTTTTTGCTAAAAAAAAAAAAAGAGTTTGGTGGTGATTTTCTTAACTTTATTTTCCAAAATTTTAAATATCGTTGCTGCTTCATTAAAGTATCGTGTACAGACTATCAATATTTTGACCACCCAATATTGAAATCTTTCATTTTATTAATAAACTATATGTTTTGCTGGAGAAGACAACAAAAGTAAATCCGCAATTTAGAGTATGCACAGTGCTCCTTGCAGTGAAAACACAAGAATAATAAGAACAAAACAAAACATCTAATAGCTTTTTAGTTATTGAAATTCACGGTTTTTTTAAATCAGAAGCTACAATTCCCACTGATTGCCTGAACAGCAAAATCTGGTTTCCTCTTTTCTGCGTTTATTTAATGCAATCGACTACAGTAAAAATTTTCACCTTGAAAAATATTTTGCAATATTTTCAAAATACAGGGTGTATCAGTACAGCGTTTACATACTTTCAAGGTAGATAGAGTACACCTAGACGACGGGAAATCACATAGCAATGCATGGTTGGAAACGTTTTCCAGACGCGATAGTGACGACACAAAGACCAGACACGAATAAGAGGAGAAAACATGTTTATTATTTTTAATACAGCAAAAATACTGGTAAGTTTTTGTCTGGTGTACACGATAGATGTTGCAACGTAAACCAAAGCATCAGATGACGGTGCATGCGCACACGCGGTTTTTGTTACACTGGGAAGTCCGGGACAGGTCCGGTATTTTCGTCAGCGTTCGACTTTCAATGCACCGGAGATGTGATCAAGGCCCGGGGTCGTAATTTCGAACACCTGCTTTGATGACGATAGTGGGTTCATTAGTGTTTTCTCTTAGATTTTTGCTGTAAGGATAATAAACATGTTTCCTTCTCTTATTCGTGTCTTGTCTTTTTTCTGATTTGTGTCGTTACTACCGCGCCAGGAAAGCGTTTCCGACCATGCATTGCTATGTGATTTCCCCTCGTCTAGGTATATCTGCCCTGGGCTCTATCTGCCCTGAAAGTCTGTAAACGCTGTACTAATACATCCTGTATATTTTGTTTCAGGTCCTACCCCTTCACGTATTTTAAGATGAAAACACTTTTTAAAATAAAAACAAACTATATCAAAAATCTCCTACACTTACAGGTGGATATTTCAACTTTTTCTTTTTTATTTTTCAACAATAATTAATGCAAAAATTTCGAGCTTTTAATTCCAACACTTTTTTTTAACGTAATATTATTTTTTTAGTGTAATCATTTACTAATCAATTAGGAAATCAATTGTGATATTAATCAAAAAAATATATTTAATATATTAAAATATTTTTCTTCATAAAATAATTAGAGAAAAAATATCTGTATGAAATGAAATACATTTTCTATCAGTATTGTGCTTTTGTAAAAACAATCTGTGAGATTTGTGTCAAAAATATTTTTTACTGATTATGTGACAGAATGTAAATGTATTTTGTAAAAACAAATTTAACATATTTATGAAATGTACGATTATTGATTTTTACATGTATTTTAGATGTTGAAAGAATATTAGATGTTCAAGCAAAGATTTTTATGATAATGTGTGTGTTTCATAAAAATATCATATGCATCATCGAAACCAAATGTAAGTCACATTGAACTGTAAAGTAGAAAATATATATATACACATTTTTTTTTTTTTTTTTTGCAAATTGCCTTGAATGTTTTGCATCAAAAGTTTATTTGAAACCGTGTATTTCACTGATGTATGTTTTCAAATGAATGAATATCGGGAAACTTTTGAAAGAGTCCACAAACATATTTTATAATAAAATGTAAAACTTTTTGATATTAAGATTCTTCAAATTTAAACAAGAATAAACATAAAACTCAGAGTTGGTTTAGAAACCTTAGTCTTTAAAATATTACTGACTACTGTATCACCCATTGGGCCTGATCGAGCTCTAGTAAGTTAATGAGCCTGGACTTGATGCGCAGACCCTACCCTCCCTCATCTTTTTACACAACGTACTATGATTACCATAATAAAACGTAGCAATATATTTAGCAGCTCCAATTTGTTAGCATGCATTACATAAATCAAAAGGTAAATACCATTTACATTACTAAACATTTTTGTGTTTTCAGTATGTTCTTTATTTGTATGAGTACAACTAAAAGTGCTCCAATGTAAAAAGTATCTGATTTAAATGTAATACTTGTTTTGTTTGCATAAGTTGAAGACTATAAGCTAGTTTGAAATGTAAATATACTGAATGAGTTTAATTTACACCAAAATTAAAAAAGATTTTTTTAAAGAAAGAAACAAGCTTTTTCAGATTATTTTTTTGTCTTTGTAAACCGATATAAAGCCTAAGAAATGCAAATTATATAATGGAATTTGAAGAGAAATATGGTCTAAACCTTGACTCTCCTAGGCCCGGGCAAGTTTGCCTATGCGTTAATCAGGGCCTGCCGGTGTGACTGCTATTTTTCAACAATATAATCTCAAAACATTTGCGTATGCGAAAATTTCCTATTTCTAAAAATTTTTGAGACATTTTTACAAACACAGGTCGACTTCGATTCTTTGTATATTGGTCATCAGTGGAAGTCTGTAACCTTATCTCCTCTGGGATATCCATGTCTACCAAATCAATACTGGTACCGTTGGATACAGGACATCCAGGAGAAGCTATTCCACCTTGCCTCATCCTTTTAAACCCTAAGATATCCAGGATGTCCTGAGGACATCCAGGGGTTAAAACATTAAAATCATGAATTGTCCCCCGGCGCAGGCGGGCCGCAGGTGTCGAACAGGGGTTTGCGAACGAAGCCCCAGTAGAAGACCGTAACAATGCTGCACGCAATTAAAATCTTCATTTCTAAAAGCTATACAATATTGTTTTAATACAACTTTGTAATTTCTCTTATATTTTAACAAAGTTCTACTCTGTTTGATACCCATACAATCTCGATTTTCATTTTGATGGCTTAGTGTACAGCTTTCCGAAAACTTAAGGACATACATTTTAAGTGTTGTAACTAACAGAAATATCATGGTCCAACAAATCATACTGGAACGCCAAATTCTTTAGAGTTGGACTGAATTCAATGTTGTGTTTGGATGCTCGTGACTCTAATTCAGCTAAAAGAAATATACCAAAGTGAATGATTTGCTATTTACGTTAAATTTATTGTTAACTATGTTATTGGGGCTTTGACATGGTTGATTTGCAAACAACCTTGAAAAAGTACTCTACTACTAAGAGAATATTTCTTAAGACATTTTCTTTTTTTTTTAATGTATTTTCTAATTTTGATTTAAACTAAACGCATTCAGTATATTTACATTTCAAATTAATTTACAATCTTACATTTATGCAAATACAATAAGTGTTACAAATACATAAGTAAGAGACAGTTTTCGGAGCAGTTAGTGTTAAATTTCAGCCGCTATTATTTAGTGAGAAAAATTATCCTGTCCGCAACAAATTATAAATTTTTGATGCAAAAGATCTACTTCTATAATAATTTTATTTTTTGGAGGACATTTGTAGTTATTAAAATATTGTTAGGCACGTAGCAATTATTAAAAGAACACTGGATATGATTACTACTACAGAATCGACAGATAACTGAAGATAAAAGAAAATAAAATGAAAAGCATTTTATTTTAAGATGAGCATAATTTCGCTCGTGTGGTATTATTGCTACTTTAATGCAAATGCTACAATCATAGCATAATTTAATACGTGTGGTATTTTCTCCAATTGAATGCAAATCTGACGTTTATGCAAATTTTAACTCGTGTGGTATCTTTACTTGAGTGCAAAACTGCAATTTTTGAATGTTTTAGTTCATGTAATATTACAACTATTTGATTTCAAAGATGCAATATTTGCATATTTTAGCTTGAGTGGTATTATCCCCACTTGAATGCAATCCGCATTCAAGTGGCACCTCTCCTTTCTTTTCACATTGCCTTTAGTGAGAATTATCATCACTTGAATCTGCAATATTTGCATATTTCATCGAATGTTATTATCAGCCCTTAAATTCAAGAATAGTGTGCAACCCCAATTTCGGAATCCCAAAATCTGGAAGACCCTAAATCAAGAACTTTTATTATATTGGAAGAAAAAAATTGAGATTTTTTAAAAAAAATCTCTTTGTTTAAAATATAGTACTTTCAATTCAGTTTTCTTTTAAATTAAACGCTTTTTCGATGCCACATATTATGCTTGAATAAGCGTTTTGTTCTAGTTGTACAGCAATCTTTTAACATTTGCTTTCGGTTAACGATTTTTTTTTTTTTTTTGCTGTTCATAAATGTGTAATACAAAGCCTATTGAACAAAAGTCGAAGATTATTTTTAGTAAGAATATGATTTATTTGTTGTATCGATCGGCACATTGCATTACAATAAAAAATAACGTCCGCGGACTATACGCCACTGCAAATTATCTCTCCGACATTTGTTTTAGCATAATTGAAGTGTACTTTCATTCAGATTGAACAAAAAATAAAAGAAATAGCTTGAAAATTAGCAAAACCAGGAAAAACATCACAATTACGCACGACAGTAGAGTTTATCATTTTTTGTGTGCAAAATCCGGAAAGGTCGCAGTACCGAGCATTCCGAATTTTGGGGTCTCATACTGTACTGTACAATCATGGCATATTTTACTTCCTGTTGTATTCAAAGAAATGTCCTTTTTTTAAATACAAACAGGTGAATTGCCTGTTTTAAGCAAATTACCATCCTAAAGAGTTAATTTTAAGAAGGATCGATGTTACTAATGCAACAAATAAAAAATGTGTTGAAAATGAAAAAAAATATGAGAAAAACTGCATGGAATACCAAAATGAATCTCTATTAAGGAAAACAAAACTGTTTTCCTTCTCACTAACTTTATTAAAGTAAATCAAGTGCGAAAACTTATATTAGTAGAATTCTTGTCCGGTGTTCTTCTTATACCAAAAAGTCGATGGTAAACATTATGTTTGTGTATAGTTTGGCTCTGATAACTTGAGCTCTGAAAGACGAAAGATTAGACAATTTCATTTTTTGAAATAGAGGTTTGCTCTGCCAACAAAAGTTGCTAACTTTTTATTAGTGTAAGAATTCTTCTTATACTGACATGTGTTCTTTCAAGCAGAATTGAACTCATGTATGATTAATCGTCTTGTTCTCAGAGCCGTGCTATGTAACTTTTTTTTAAATAAACAGTGAGCACTTTTACTGATGATTGATACATAAAATGTGGTGCAACAGACAATCTGTTCAATAATTTTCTACATCACGTTTTTATCAAACTCTGCAACATTGTAAACACAAGGCTTCAGCATGGGCACCCACACGGAACGAGGTATTGGGAAGGGAAAGTTGAATTATATTGAAAGTTCCGGAATATGTTTCGTCAAACAGAAGTACAAAAGAGTGCCGAGCAACAAAAGAAATAACAAAATCAGACATTATTCTTTCTCATTATTTCGCAACTAAATACCGTAGTACCTCCTCTAAGCGACACCTCAAGTCCAGGAACATTTTTTCTTCCTTGAATTCGGATGTCAGTGTCTTTCAAAAAGACACTCTGCTAAGAGATATTGAGAGAACAATTTGCAAAACTTAATATCGTGCGGTTAAAAATGAGACAAACTAAGTTAAAATCATTGATTTTCGAATTTTCAATTTTAACTACAAGTTTGAGATATTCCTACTTGGTGAAATCCACTAAGTCATATCTGTATTTACTTCCTTGTTTTTTTTCCAAAGCTGTGGCGTTAAGCTGTGGCGTTAAATACCACGGCTGTTACCTGGGACGTTAATTTTGGAGCATTCCAAACCCTCCTCCCAAAAAAGGAAAAAAATTATTGCTTTATGCAAATGTGAAGTTTATGTAATTTTCAGAACACATTTTTATTTATGAGGTGTGAGGAATGTACAGTAAAAGCCAAGTATAAATTAGGACCGCATTTTAAGTAAAATGTGACTTAAAAAGCATATGCAACTGTCCCCTCCCCCAATATTTAGCTCGATTTTCATTGAAATTTGATATGAAAAATATAATTTATTAAGATATATTTTGCAAAAAAAAAGCAGAATTGATTGGCTTATGTTTTTTATTAACTCTGAAATCTTTATTCACATCCCAGGAGGGGGTCACCCGGGGATGATCGCCACCGGGTTAGTGAGACTACTGCTTTAAGTACTCTACCCCAATGTTTTTTACAGGTGAACATTGCTGATAAAACATATTTTTCGACTTAGCGTGTTTCACTTGTAACGACGCGATACGTAAATGGATAAGACATAATGAACTTACTGAAATTCAAAATTCAGTTTTCATCAATAAACCAGAAAATTACCAGTCAAAGTATGACGAGTAAAAATTGCTTCTGAATTTGAACCAAACCAATTGCCTGTTTGGTGGTATTTTGAAAGATGAAATTTTAACCTTAATTCCAGAAGAATAACCATTGAGAAGGAATAGATGGAGAGAGTGCAACCCTACTATCCCGATACGGCAACAGTACCATGTGACCTGGGGGGCAATTTCGTGTTGACCGTAACCGCTGAAGAAGTTTTCATTAGCTGAAGCCATGCATGATAACAACCTTTAACTGTAGAAGGGAAAAATAAGATTTATAGTAATAGTGCAGTATTCTAGCTTTGTAAACTGTGAGGAAAAAGCCACACCAGGAGGTCCAGTAACTTTTCCCTAGCATGTACGAATGTTTTTTACTTCTAAATAAAGAAAAAATAACATTTATATGCATTCAACGAGTACATATTTCAGAGTTGCATATAATTTTTAAATTTTTGTACTTATTTTACCTATAAAAGTTATAAAACATTGTATATCTTGAGTGCAAATAACATTTTAGTTCCATAAAAACACTTTTTCTTAACTAGTAATTATTTTAACGGCTCTTAAGCATTTTTTGTACATTTACTTTGTTGGCGAGTATCTTCTCGCCAAGCTCCTGTGAACAGCAGATGCGCAAGAATCAAGATTTGCTATTTTTATGATTCGATTTAAATACTAGTATGCCTGCGTATGAAATCATTTCAAAACATTGATTACAATACATATGAATTCATAAATTTTCAGTCAATAACAGAACACTTTAAACTATTTGTACATGCCCGTCATTTTAGGGAATAAACATCGAAATACATGAAAAATGCAATTACATTATATTTTAAAATCCGAAAAGAAGTAGGGAGAGGGAATTTGAATGATATGTATTTGTATCCGTTATTTATTTATTTATTTATTATTATGCGGTAAAGGAGTTGGAGCCAGAGTTTCTCTAATTTGTATCCCCGACTTCATAATAAGCGCCGTCTGAAAAATATTTAATGCCAAAAGAGCAATTGCGTGCCAAAACGCGACAACTTCCCAGCCAAACAAGTCACCTGATCTGGGAAACATTGGGTCCCAACATTATTTCACTGAGACATTTGCTATGGCTCCCTCCATTAGTATTCCTTCTCAATGGGTATAACCCTAAACTGCAGTAGATAGCATTAATTGTTGACCACTTTTGCGTTTTTTCATTCTCCTAAAATGACCGTCTTACCAGTAAAACAGTTTAGTTTCCGGATCTAGTGCAGCCTTGTCAAAATGAAGCATTTCCCTACATGTCAAACATTACAAAAAAAAAATATTATCAAACTATCATGTTATGGCGCGAGTTTATTTGTTGCTGACGTCAGAGCTTTACTCGATCAGTGAATTCGCAATATATATATATATATATATATATATATATATATATATATATATATATATATATATATATATATATATATATATATATATATATATAATGATGTTGTCTTAAGTATATTACCAAATTTTAACTGTTACAATAAAAGCAGACATCAATCCTTGGATCTCCGAGGAAGGAAAATGTCCCTGGTGTCTCTTATTGTGAGGTTCAACTGTAGTATGTAAACTAATTTAAAGAGAAAAATTTAGTTTTACATATATTGTATATTCATTCATTTAGTCCTTGCCCTTCAAAAAAAATCCCATGGATGCCCATGGCCTTCAGAAAACTCCAGTAGATTTAAATATACGCAAGTGAATGTATATTTGTTCGTTTTTTTCATTACATGCACGACGCATGTGAAAAGAAACTACTTTAGCAGTTCTGAAGCAGAAATAAGGGGACAGCAGTTTTGAGCCTTGTGCAACTTTGGTCTACATGAAATAAAAATTAAAATATGTGTATGAAAAGTAAATATATAGTGAAATAAATACATTTTATACAATTTACATATGGCTTACTGTCCAATTATTTATTTATTGTTTTTAGTTGTAAATGTAGCTTTTGATTGAATGCTACCCAAAATGAGTTTAAGGAATTTAATAAAGACAGTCAGAAGTTAATATTCGAAAAAAAATTTAATGCACATTTTAATTTAAAAACTTTGACGATAAAGTGTTACTTATATTTTTTAAGTCTGTATTTGACAGTCAATCAGTTTAGAAATGAGGAGTTTACTTTCAACACGGATTATATCCACTTTTGGAAAAAACATTTTTTTTTTTCGTTTTCAGAATCTCTAATATACAGGTAAGCCGTACCAACCCATAAATTTCTTTCTGCTCGAAATTTTTTATCTCTACTGTTAAAAAAAGTGCAAACATCGGTAAACGGTGTATATCCATCTACTTATTTCTCGCCAGGTCTTTTATAGCAAAGTGGAACTAATTAGCTTTATTTGCCAGAACAACTCATTCACTTTCATATCAAAAGGGCACATATATAACTTTGAATTTACCACTTCTAATTCAAAAGTAGTTCACTAATAAAATAGCGGAGCGAAGCACTGACTGGCTAAGCATTTCCAATCAAGCATATCCGTCCCTATTATGAGAACGCAACACCTTGCGCAAATCTGTTATCAATTAGGCAAGCGCTACCTCAAATTGTGATTACTCAATTAATATTAAATAATTAATATTGCTGTTAAATTGCGATTAGCTATGATAAAAATTGTGATTGACTGATTTGTGATAAAAATTGTGATCCATTACCTACAACGTTATTTGAATCGGCTTGGGTGATTTTATTGTTTGTTTTTAATTCGATCGAAGATCCTTTTTTTTTTTTGAAATGTTCAATGAAAAGAATAAAGTAAGTAGGAAGGAACAAAGTAGAGTAAAAAAAAATATATTAAAAAATGTTGAATATATTTTTTCAATCTAACGAAGTTTATTTCTGAAGAAAATATGTGTTTTTTGCAAAAGGAATGATATCCACTGTTTTACACCAAAAAAGAATATATCCAAAACAGAATTTGCAATTTAGGTTTGGTAAAATTGAGGAAAAATTCCTGGACTTATGCCAATGGTCACTTTTTAATATTCTACCAAAACGTTGTGAGAAATTCGAAATTCTAACAGTTAGTATGAATGTAACTTTATAACAGTAAGTATTTGTGCGTAAAATATTTTTTTCGTTTTGCCAAAATGTAAAAAACTGGATTTAATTCGTTTTGAAAGTGAACTCCTCAATTACAGCATAAGAGTGTTTTTTTAGCTCGGCACTAATACGCTACTTTCTTTAAAAATGCTGCTAAACCAACACAATAATTCAAATCTCAATAACTTCTGTTTACATCAAGTTTAAATTTTTCCTTAAAATACAAATTCAAATGCGCTTAAGACTATCGACTCTGTCTTCATATTGATATCAACAATGAATTTATTAATGTTCTATCATGCCTACAACATTATCAGTTTAGATCTAATACATACAATTACGTCGTTCAAAGCTCATCACTGAAAATTGCATTTACCTTCAAACTCATAACAAATTTTGGGAAGAAAAAAACCTAACTAAATAGTAGTTGCTAAGTAATCAGAATGCAGTAATTGATAAGAAATATTTAAGCAGTGAATGCCACTGATAGTTTCGGGAATTTTTTAAACGAATCAACAGTTTTCAACTTGGTGTGAAATAAGCATAGGTTTTACACGAGCATTTATTATTAAAAAGGTTGTTTGCAATAAAAGAGGAAACTCGACCATTTTGGATCCAATACAATCATGTCGTTCATGGCTCATCACTAAAAATTACATTTATCATCAGATTCATTACATATCATTATTTAAAAAATCTTAGTAAACAATAATTGATAAGTAATTAGAATGCAGTAATTAATAAGCAATCTCCAAGCAGTTAATGCCACTGTTGTTTTCTGGAACTTTTCAAGCGAATCAACAGTTTTCAACTTGGTGCGAAGTAAGCATTAGTTTTACACGAGCATCTATTATTGAAAGGATTGTTTACAATAAAAGAGGTACTCGATCATTTTGGATCCAATACTATCACGTCGTTCAAGGTTCATCACTGAAAATTACATTTATCATCAGATTCGTAGTATAACATTTTTAAAGAATCTTAGTAAACAATAATTAGTAAGTAATTAAGATTGCAGTAATTGATAAGCAATCTCAAAGCAGTGAATGCCACTGATAGTTTTGGGAATTTTTCAACTTCATGAGGAATAAGTATAGATTAAATATTGTTCCATCTATTCCAAAAAGGAATGTTCACAATAAAAGAGGAAGCTGAATCATAAGTGCTACAACAATAACATGTGTTTATTCCATTCCAAGCAAGGTCCTATCTTAAATTGCTTATTAAAATATTTTAGAGAAAGGTTAAGTTTGCTAAGGACCGCCTTGTTATTACCGCATTTGTTATTCAATTCTAAGAAAACTAGCATTTGAGATACTAAACGCAAGGCCCTTTCCAAACCTTTCATTTTGTGAAGTAACCTTTCGAGCGAATTGAAGGGCAAGAGCTATGAAATAATATTTCTCTTTTTTCTTTGAATTCTTGCATTTCTAGTAACGATAAATGTGCCTATCACGAGCTTGTAGATAACGCTTTGTTTGATATCCGCTTATACATGACTTGGTCAACAAAGGCTGTGTTTGAGATAACTCACTGTCCACAAAAGGTGATAATATTTGGATGTAAAACACCGCAACTGTGAATATGATGTTTATATATGAGCGTTTGGTATCAAAACCAGCTCAATTTGTTTTGTTCTCCTTTTACACGAGAGATTTAAAATTAAAAAAAAAAAATTCACCATCTTCCCATTTAATTTTTTTTAAAGAATGGAGTCGTTTCTAAAGTTTTAAAAGTCTTTTTTTCTGAAAACACTAGCGTTAAAACATAGAATTTGACCATTTAAAAAAAAATTGACAAACTTTAATATTTATTTTAATTCGATGTGCACATTCAATTTCATTTTTTACGCTTCTGCAAGTGACGTCAAAAAGACTACGCCTTTTTTGAAAAATCGGACATTTTAAGAAATTAATTAAAAATTAAACGTTTTGAAGATAGAAGTTTTTCCTCGCTCCTTTTTTTTTTTTTTTTTTTGCACAATCTATAAGTTTTAGTGACTAAAAGTAGTGCTTTTGAGTGATGGAAACAACCCCATTAATTTTCGTTTGAAAGACCATCGACGGTGAACGACTTATTTTCTTTTTTAAGTAACAGTATTATCCAATTATTTACAGAATTTTTTTTTTTAGATTGAGCTGGTTTTGAAATAAACCCACCTCTCTTTTTTTCTTTGCAAATTCTAATTGAATTCATGTGTTATCTCAATTTTTTGCCATATAGTGGCCTCTGCCATCAAAAATGAGAGTTGATTAAGAATTTTATCACAATAATGTTGTCGATGTTACCTGTGCGTCATTACAGTGACCGTTCGGTAAATCATAGATTGAACTGGTTTTAAAATAGCGGTGTTTGGCAGCGTTTTTCGACCGGATTGAGAAAGATGTGTTCAAACCGCTTTGAGCCTCTACCAAGCTCTATCATCAACCAAGATATATCAAACTGAAAAAAAAAATAATAATGGTTTTGAAGTAGCGATTTTCGGCAGTGTTTTTGATCTGATTGAGAAAGATTTGTTCCAAATCGCTTTGAGGCTCTACCAAGACATATCATCGACCAAGATATAAAATTATTGAAAAAAAAATCGAAAAAATTATGGATTGAGCTAGTTTTGGTGCTAAACGCTTCATATATAGTTTATATTTTTCAATGGGAGTATTCATATGGAGCTCTGCCGAAAATAAAACTGGCGATTGCTTACAGAGGCACAACTCCTGTACGAAATAAGGAGTGTGATTGTTACCGTCCGTCCGCCCCACATTCCGTGCAAAATAAAAATTGTACTTCCACCAATATTTTCTAAAATTTTGAAGCTTAATTCGCTTTGAAGTTGGTGAATAGTGAGTCACCTGGTGTAGTGCCATTTCATGAATTATTTACTGAAAATTATTGTTCCGTAGTGATAACTCCTTATGTTGAACGGTTTTTGGCACGGCATTAAATCGCTTTGACTAACGTACACTAGAAGTTACCATACGAGTTTAAAACATTAATGTTTATTAATTTTAATATCAGGCATATTATCTATCTATATCTATATATATATATATATATATATATATATATATATATATATATATATATATATATATAAAGTTTAATTCTCTATCTCCATTAGAAAAAAGTTACGAATTAAATGTAATTTAAAGAAGCGAATTAAATGAAGTTCAAAAATCTTCTCTATTCAAGTTTTTAACCATTTTATTTTGCGTTTCTACGGTAATACTTTTTGAATCCATTGTTTATTTCCTTATTTTGCATTAAATTTCTCAAACTTATTTTATTTCATGTTTCCATGGTTACACTTTTAAAATCCATCTTTCGCATTTCAATTTCTTAAAAGTATTTTAATATCTGTCGTCATTGTTTGGAAGGGTAATTTTGCATGGTGTTTTTTTCTCTTTTATTTAAGCCCGATTGTTGAATCAGGTTCTCATTCAGGTGTTGAATCAGTTGGCAACTATGACAACTCTCTAATGAAAACAAATCGTACTATAGCTGAGCCAACTTTCTAATATTTCTTTCGCTTTTAATAACATTCTACATTGCCTTTGCTGCAGTTTTAAATTGTTTTATATTCGCTCTCTAGTTAATCAGTTGATTCTACACAATGAGTCTTTGGGTGGATAAGCATCGTCCTAAACATTTAGCGCAATTGGATTATCATAAAACGCAAGCTAATCACTTGAAAAAATTAGTGAATAGTGGTGATTTTCCTCATATTCTGCTGTATGGACCTCCAGGTGCTGGAAAGAAAACTAGAATTATGTGTCTTCTTCGTGAGTTATATGGAGCAGGTGTAGAGAAGTTGAGGATTGAACATCAAATTTTTGAAACTCCTTCAAAACGAGACACTTGACACGATTTTTATTCTCAAGGTAGACCGGGCAAAGCCGGGCAACGCAGCTCTTAGTATATAAAAGATTTGAAAGCTACTGTTAATTTTATACCTTTTTGTTTGTTCGACGAAACATTTATTATTGCCAAAGAAAAAACATCCGCTTCACTCGCAAAAGAGCTGTGTTCCGGTAGCGTGGTCGCTTGGCGCGTTAGGCGCTGAGCAGGTTCAGTCTAGGATTATTGTTTTAAGGCAACCGTCAATGTAATTCATTGTTTCGGCGATTTGTTTTGAAAGAAAAGAAACTTTTGATTTGTTTTTATCCGAGTGAAATGTACGACATTTTCTTTTTTGAGCAATCACGATTGCTTATTGCTTTCATTTGACTGTCTTTGGCGTTGTGGTTCCTTTTTCAGCTTGGACCAGGCCTGCAGCACCACCGTCCACTGGCGGCGGCGCGGCTGGTCCTGAGCACTGTCCCCCGAAATCCACTTTTGCTGGGCGGTGGCGTCCATGTCCCACACACACGAACGTTTACACACACACACACACGAACACCTACACGCACACGCACGCACACAACACTCAGTCACACACATGCATACATACACTTACGCACCCACGCACCCATACACATGCGCCTACACAAACACACACGCTCGTGATTGCGAAAAACATAATTTGAATTCAAGATGCCAAAAATTCAAATTAATTTTTTTTTTCTGACGACGATTTTTGAATGTTCCACGGGATGTTTTTTTTTTCGTTAGACGGATCGATTATGATAGCGTGGTTGTTGGGTAAGTTTTGCGATAAACAATAGAGTTGCGGAATTATTTTTACATATGAAAGATATTATTTGATGATTTTTTTTTTTTTTTTATTCGGCGAAATATTTTTAATTGCAGTAAAAACTGCTTCACTCGCTAAATAGAGTTTTAAAGCAACTGTAAATCAAATTTAATGATTTGACGAAAAGTTTTAAATTCCAAAGAAACTTAAATAGTTTTTTTTTTTTTGAAAAGGTGTGTACGCATTTTATACAAAGAAAAATGATCATTTCACATTAAAGCGGGAGGGGGCATCAATTTTTTTTATTCAACGGACTTCCATTAAAGTTTTAGCACGGGCATCACTGTGCGGGTACTGCTAGTAATATATAAATAGGTCTGAGGAACTCAATTATACTCAATACATTTTGATAAGCCATTTTATATTGAAATACTTCAAACATCCATTAAAAATAACATTAAATAAAATGTCCAACAGAAATTAAATTTCGAAAATTAATGAAAGTTTTTTTTTTCCTTTTTTAAAAATTTTCCTTAATTTTTAACATTAGTGAACCTCTCTCGACGATACCCGGAATTTCCCAACCAATGTCCGTAGGTGCAATCGTCCATGGGGTACAGCAGCTTCTCCTATGCCTCATTTTTACTTAATCAGAATTTTAAATTGTGAAATTCATTTTTGGAATAATTTTATTTCCCCCCTTTTTTAATACTGCTATTTGAATCGATTTTAAAAGCTCGATTTCCGGTTTCTTAATTGTTTACGAAGCACATTTTTTATTGAATAGAAAAAATACATGACAAACTTTACAATTCTTGTATATGCATTGTAACAAGAATAATTATTTACTACAGGAAGTAAAAAGTTCTTAAAAGATAATCGCCTTTATAAATTCAGTGATTAAATTTAGGCGTTAAAGTAAATATTGTATAATTTTCACTCCTTCCATCCCAAATTAATTGCTGTTTTGGATACATTTGTGCATTATTGATACTGATGTTTTTATGATTTATTTTTCAACGGTTTTTAAAGAGTTTAGTGTGCTATGTTATGAATGGGGTTGTTTCATTCAGTCAAAAGTAGTACTTTTAGTCACTGAAATTGATAGAATGAGTAAAAAAATAACATGGACCCAGAAAATACTTTCATTTTCCCAACAGTTATTTTTTAATTAATTTTTTAAAATGTCCGATTTTGAAAACAAGGCGTGGTCTTTATGACGTCACAAATGACGCAGTTTGCCGCATCTTTCTACGCGTTTCCACGTTATGAAAATCAAGAAGCGAATGAAATATTGCGCTCTACGCTTGCCAGCAACCATATCGTTGCCAATACACTTGAGTAAAGATGCGAATTAAATATTTTTCTCCGTGAATGGCAACACTGAATGGCATTTCATCATTTGCGATGTCAACGACAGAAACGTAAACAATGAAACCGCACCGATTTAAGTAATTGTTTTTTAAATATTAAACTTGAAAACATTATTTAAAAAATGGTAGATCCTATACTTTAAGCATGCTCTTTCAGAAAAAAATACTTTCAAAATTTTGGAAACGACCCCATTCACAGCAGTTACTCACCAAGCATTTCCACCTTTCCTCATGAAAGGCAAGGACGCCCAACTAGGGGGTCACGGCGCAGCCCGCGAAATTGAAATGTTTTAGGGTAGCTGTCTTCAGGGATATTTTACTTTTTTGGGTGGGCTTCCTTCTTGGGAATAATCGCAGTACTTTGAGGGGTGGGCCATTTGTTTTGGAGAGATAGACCCCCCCTCCCCCCACTTGAAATCAGTACCAAATTAGCTTAAAAAATGCAATGCTTGCACATTCCCAAGTCAAGCCTTATTTTATAAGGCCGTTAGTAAATTAATATATATTCATACATCTTTTAAGGTCTTAAGTATATTACTATATATTTGAACATCTTTTAAGGCCTTTAGTATGCCAGAAAGGTGCTTCCTCATGAATTTACGATTCACTAGCAAGAAGATAATTTCATGCTGCTACTGGTGGAAGAGCACTTACAAAATGGGGCGTGGCTTAAGAATGTGTGAGCTCAGATTTTTGAAACTAATTTGGTACTGATTTGAGAAAGGAATGCTTGGTAAATAAATGCCATTGAACATTAGTTTTCCATCATGAAATTTCTGGAAAATGTTTTAATAAAATCATAAAGTCATCAGTATGAAAGTTTGGGACAAAGCATTGAAATTTAGCGACTAATTTGGTACAAAAGTTTCTACCTAAAAGTAGTGACTAATTTGGAACGACGCGAGCATGATCATTCGTTTTATTTAATTTCCGCTTCCGTTTGCTCCTGAAATTGTTGAGGAGAATAAAATGGAAAAAGTTTCAACAGAGAACAACTTCCTGTCTTTCATGTATATGTTTAATGACTTCATTCAGCTAAAATAATTATTCCTAATACTAAGAAAACTAAACTTTCAATTTTACTGTAACATAGCGAAGCATAAACCGAACGATTATTCTCTACTAACCAAGCGTTTATTCTAGCTTTCAACTTCATACTCTGAAGCACAAAATACGCTATCAAGCAAAAACTCCAGCCATAGTGTCTCCAAGACCTGCTTCATGTCCTCCCAATTACTACGTAATGATTTTCCAAACCACGCGATCAGTTAATAAAATTCCGAAAGCATTTACTTTCGGAAGAAAGTATCTAACTTTCATAAAAAAGATAGCTTCATCTGTTTCTTGTATAAAACACTGTTAAATAATGAGTTACATTGTTAAGAATCCTGTAAAAATACTTTTTAGTAACATAAAATTCAAGTCATTTGATGCTAAGAATTTAAGTTACTGTGTTAGAAAAGTACGTTTTAGTAAAATGATTCAGAATGGGGTCGTTTCCGAAATTTTAATAGTATTTTTTTTCTGAAAGAACATTGTTAAAAACTTAGAATTTAACCATTTTTTAAATAATTTGACAAAGTTTACAATTTTTAAAAACGGTATTTAAATTGGAGCGCAGACTCAATTTGTTTCCTTCAGCTTCAGCGCATGAGATCACAAATGATGAACAGCTATTCACTGTTGCCATTAGCGAAGAGCGCAATATTTAATTCACTTCTTTACTCATATATGGAGGCAACGATATGGTTGATAGCAAGCGTAGAGCGCAATATTTAATTCGCTTCTGAATTATCATACATGAAAATGCGGTAGACAGCAAGCGTAAACATTCAAGGTGCTAGTGGAATGCGCGAAAGTACATAATTTGTGACGTCATGAAGACCAAGCCTTGTTTGAAAAATCGGACATTCAAAAACATTATTTAAAAAATAACTGAATATTAGAAAATGAAAAGTATTTTCTGGGTCCATGTTACTTTTTTTTTTTTTTTTGCTCATTCTATCAACTTCAGTGATTAAAAGTAGTTCTTTTGACGAAGGAAACAACCCCATTTAATGCCAAAATTAAACAAGTTTGATTAATTATGTTTTATTTGTTGTAAGGAACAGTATAAAAGTCATTTTCAGCAGGAAAAAAAATAAGAATTTTAGCTGAGGTCTTAGACGGTTCATGATTTTACGTTAAAAATTTGCACCCGAAGTATTTTTCGCTCATAAGTCAGAATTTGGAATTGTATTGCTAGCATTCAGAAAAAAAGATTTCGCTCGTCATTTATTCCAAAAGCATTATAGTTCCAAGAATTACAAAACTGATCTGAGTTGACAGTTCAATCATCTTCTGAGAATGAATTGCTTCTACCACGAATGCTATACCGCCCTGTCAAAACGTCAATATTTACTACAAGAAAAATAAAAAGTAAGGGAATAAAGATAAACAAAAGTAAGTAACAAAGTAAAAATGCTGTAAAAACTCGCGACTTTTATCTTTAAATGACAGTCAAGCGCAAAATACGATAAGAAGTAAAAGATTTAAAAAGGTAGGTTTAGTGTTTAAAGATAAGTATTATTTCATGATAAAGTCATCAATTTCAAAACTTAGGGCGAAAGTATTGAAATTTAGCGGCCAATTCGGCTCAAAAGTTTCTACCTAAAGGCAGCGACTAATTTGGAACGAAGGGAGTATAATCATGCACTTTATTAAATTTCCGTCACCGCTGTGTCAATAAAATACACAGCGGTATAAAGTTACGCTTTATATTTCCATACTTTATTTTCCCGGCCCCTCAGAAAACGTTCAATTCATGTAGAAGGAAAAACTAGATAAAAGATGAAGCGAGGAAATCTCTAAAACATATATAGCACAAAATGTTATTTTAAATTAAAATTGTTAAAATAAATCTCTCAATTAATTTTTTTTTTTTTAACTTAAGCCTCGAAAACATAAAAGAATATCGAAAACGTAAAGAATCTAACGATTCATCATGCTATAGGGCTGGAAGGAGTCCTTTTCAAAGCAATAAAACTAGTACATTTAATTTCATTGAAAAGTCTAAATATCAATAAGCATTGGTGTTAAAAACTCGTACAATGGTTTTTAAATGAATATTTAAGCCTAAAACATAGGATACAATTACAAAAACAGTTGCCTAAGTTGACTGGAGAGAAGGACAGCAGCAAAACTAAAGCAGGTTATTTTAAACGTGGAAGTAGTTTTTCGGCAAGCTTCTAATATACCTAGTTTTCAACCGCTAGTAGCGCAATGTAATAATTATGTCGTTACACATATTCTCTATGATAATTAAAGTGAAAAATCAGTGTAAATGAAGCACAAATTCTGAAGAAAATAACACATAGCTATTTCAAGGCTACAATGGGGCATTCTCATCATTGCAAAACATTTACCACACAACAAGAAAATCGTGAGAGAACTGTGCGTCATCACATGGACACCGGCGCAAATGGGGTGAAGATACCGAATAGGTCAATAGAAAACCAATAGAAAATCAAGACAAGAGAAGAGAATCAACCAATCAGCAAACTACAAGTCAACCATGGGGCGCGCAGTTTGGGGGGGAGGGGGACACCCAACTAGAAGACAGGAAACAAAAAGAGAGGTTTTTTCCAGTACATTTTTCCTAATGTTTGGAAGCAATGTTTATAATTATTTTTTCGGGTTGTTCGTTTTTTATCACTGATTAGATAATGGGAATTTTTCCGAATATGGTAAGCTTCCCAGAAATCGAGGTCATGAACCTAAGAACATTTACAAATAATGGAATTGTTTCCATCAGTCAAATGTACTACTTTTAGTCACTGAAGTTGATAGAATGAGCAAAAAAAAAAAACATGGAGCGAAGAAAATCTTTCATTTTCAAAACGTTTAATTTTTAATTAATTTTTTTGAAAGGTTCGATATTTCAAACAAGGCATGGTCTTTATGCCGTCACAAGAGATGAACTTTGGCACGTAATCTACCGGCGCGCTGAATGCTGACACTTACTGTCTACCGCGTTTCCAGCTTATGATGATTCTGAAGCGAATTAAATATTGTATTCTATGCTTGCTATCAACCATATCGTTGTCAGTACATGTGAGTAAAGATGCGAATTAAAAATAGCACTCTGCATTAATGGCATCAGTGACTGTAACTGGAATGTCATGTGCAGGAGCGTAAAAATAAAATATAATCTACGCACCGATTTAAATATTATTTTAAAAATTTTAAACTTTGTTGAATTATTAAAAATATGGTCAGATCCTAAGTTTTTATCCATGTTCTTTCCAAAAATATGATTTTAAAAATTCGGAAAGGACCCCATTCTGGCAGATGAAAAATCAACAGTGACCATAAGTCAAACAATACTGAGTAATGGAAGAAAGCCTAAGTTGTTTATGTTTAACATAATTTTCATGCTCTTCCAGACGGTGCTTGAGAGCACGTTTAGTCTGACCAACATAACGAAGTGCCCATTCGCAGGAGATGTTGAAGATGCCTAAGTTGCTATTGCAATCAGTGGAATGCTTCAAGTACGCAAATTTAATCTTATTTACAAGAGAAAAAGCAGTATCGAAATCAACCTTTTTCAAAATTTTTGCAATTTGAGGACTGACTTTTAAACAATAAGGCAAAATAATGACATATGCAGCTTTGGAAGCAGAAACCCTGCCAAGAAAATTTAATTATATTATTATAAATTGAATCAATAATGCTATGAGAGTAACCACCATCGAAATCCAAACTTTAAGGTAAGAAAGTTCAATATTCAAAGAATTGGACGAAAAACAGATGTTCAAAGACCGAACACAAAAGACTTAAATCGATCAGGAAACATAGAATGGAAATGTTAAGGTTTCAAAAAGTTTAGTCTCAAAATATTTTATATAAATGCCACTTAAAATAGAACTCAAAGTTTACCCATAGCTAAACCTTCAGACTTGCAAAAGTAAGCACCGTCGAATGCAAAAGTATTTTGCTCGAGACAAGCATAAGTATAAGGGAAACAAATTCATCAATTTCAAAACTAGAAAAGCGATGGCACAAAAGCCTTAAATGAGGTCAGGAGAGATCGTTTAGAGGATGAGAAGAGCATTTTAGAGGAAGCAGTGTAACAAGTGAAGGCTTACAAAACACCGAAGTCATAAATTCGTTGTTACTTTTAGTAATAAAAACAAAAATGAAAGAGAACTATCAGTTTCCATTACAAAAGTGGGTGCAAGAATCAATATAATTAAGAGTATAGAGTAAAATATCAATTTCAACACGGTTTTGGTCAATCAAAACAAAGCAATGCTCAGCAGAACGAAAATAGAACCTGGTGGAGCATAACATCTTTAGTAGATAAAACCTGGCGCACTGAGCTAGGCTTTATGCTTTACCATAGGTCCATAATCCCAACGTACCTCTAGACCAATTGTTTCAAATATTATTAGGGATTCTTACAAACTAGCTAAGTATTTAGCTTCCATCTTTTTTTCTTTTGATTAACAATTTTTGTATTGTCAGAAATTCCGTTGATTTCGTTCAGAAGTAACGTTACTTTAAGCCTTATGGCTCATCGATGGCTTCTTTTGACATGAAATCACTTTATACTAATGAACCGGTTATTGGCGCAATGGATTGTTTTAATTTGAGACTCCAAGAGCATCATTTTTCTAGTTTTGAAATTGATGAACTTGTTCTTTTTACTGATGTTTGTCTTGAGCTGAATAGTACTTTTGTATTCGATGCTGCTTACTTTCGCATGTCTGAAGGTTTATCAATGGGAAATCATTTGAGTCCTATTTTAAGTGACATTTATGTACTCTATTTTGAGACTAAGTTTTTTGTAGCCATCCCACTTCTGTTCTATGTATCCCGTACAACTTAAGGCTTTTCTGTTCGGTCTTTGAGCAGCTGTTCTTCTTCCTCAGAGTTGAGCTTTCTTACCTTAAAGCTGTGGCTTTAGGTCATAGTTCTCTCCCAGCATTATTGATTCAATTTGTAATAAGCTAGTTAAGTACTTTTTTTCTGGCAAGGTTTCTGCCTCCAATGCTGCTTATCTCATTGTTTTTTCTTATTATCTAATAGTCAAACATCAAGTTGCAAAGATTTTGAAGTTTAGTTTCAATAACTCCTTTGCAAATAAGATTAAGTTAACAAGTTTGAAGTATTTCATTAATTGTTATACCAATTTGGGTATATAGTATCTTTTGCAAATGCAGATTTGGTTACGTTGGTCAGACGACACGTGCTCTCAAGAACCATCTGAATGAGCAAGAAAATAATATTAAACATAAGGAACGTTCTCGTTCTTCCATTGTAGACAAGGATTATTATTCTCTATTATACAAAGTGAGTACAACAAATAATGCCACTCTCAGGTTCATAACCTAATATCTCGCTCATTATATGATTGAATTAGCTCCATCTGTTGCATATTCATCAGATGACTCAAAGAATAAGAAACAAATTAAATTTGGTAAACATTTACTTTTAAAATAAGTTTTCAGCAGTTTTAACAACGAAAAGCGACTTGACCTTAATAGGAACATGGATCCCTAAAAATGCCAACTCTGAACAAAGATTACTTCATGCCGGGTTCAAAGCAAACATCTGACAAAAAACAGCTGCTGACAAAAAACTAAAATTAAAAAAATCATGTCAAGTAAAACCATATGCAGCTACATTTGATAATCTCCAAAAGCATTACAAAAAAAATCCATGTTTACTTCCAAGGAAAAGATAAAGTTGTGCATGAGAAAGGTAATTCATTCTTTTCTTTTCAATCCTGCACACAGTTCATGCACATATGTTCAGCATCTGCAGCACATGATCAAACCATGGCGTAAATGGGCTAACAATCTACTTTTCTAGGTTATTGAATCAGGAGAAAAATGACGGTGCGCAACATTTTTCTTTTTGAATTCGTCAACTACATAAATTAGGATTCGAGAAGAATATACAACTTTTTCATACTAGTTAACTCAGTGAACCATATTGAAACAAAACTTACCGTAAAATAAGATCATGTATTTTTAAAATCATTCTGTAATACATTTTGATGCACTGTTTCCTAATTTTTAGTTAGCAAGAAGTTCCACCCAACATCTTAAGAGTAATTAAAGCCAACAGAAGCAGATGGCTGGGGCACGTATTTAGGTGTGCAGATCTGGATCCGGTTAAAAAGCTAACTTTTTCGAAGATTGAGGGGACAAGGAGAAGGGGAAGACCAGCAACAAGGTGGTGGATAGTGCTGAGAAGGACCTAGAAATTTCGGGAGTGAACAGGTGGAGAAACCTGGCAATGTGTCGTACCGCCTGGAGGAAGCAGACGGAGAAAGCCTTGAACTGCACCAGGCTGTTGTGCTGATGAAGAAGAAGTTCCAACCAGAACTAAACGAGCCTACTCTCCCGTATAGTATAATAGACTTTCTAGTGTCTAATCAATATTCCCTAAATTATCGAATTCTGAAAATTATAACAGCCATGTTTTTTTTTTAATTTTATGCTAATTTCGAAAAAGAAAGAAAGATTCCTCGCTAGCCTGATGAAACAGATACGTTTAAAATGAAGGAACAAAAAAAAATTGATGTAGTAGCACCTTTTAAACAATGCAGCTAATGTATATTTTTCCATTGAAAGAAACTATAACAGGTTCCAAAAAGAAAAAAAATAATAAACAGTAACAAGCTCAAAGTAATAAAAAAAACATTATTATGGCAAATTTCTACCTGTACATTTATCATAAAAACTATATTTACAGTGTATAACATTATGGTATTTTTACTTTTGATCAATTTTCAATGGTGGGAATTAGTAATTTGGAAGTTTTGTATTTAGACGAAGTTTTGCTATCAAGTTCATCTGTAAAAACATTTTTCCTGAAACAAATTTGATTTGCTCAAGAAAATCCATTTTTTAATGTAAAATCTGCTTGAGTTGAGCCTTGAATCAACGCAGACTATTTGTAACTATCACGAAGAAACAAATAAATATACTACTTTGGAAATTAACTAAAAAAATTACAGAATGTCCACTTTCATCAATAATTTTCATCATCCAAAGCAAAAGGAACAAAAAATTCTGCACAGCTCTTTCTGTTGAAACAAAGAACTCCGAACTTTCCTTTATTTCCCGTAATCAAGAATAGAATAAATAAATTAAAACTTTGGAATGAAAATTTAAAAAAAAATCATATCATCAACCATTCTTTCATAGTAAAAAACAGGACTTCGATAGGTGTCGAAGTCGAAGATTCTTAAAATCTAGGAGTCGGAGTTGGGTGTTGGTTATTACTTTAAAATTGGGAACACAGCCCTGGTAAAAACATTTGCCCTTTGAATTCATTCTATTTTAATTCAGTTATATTTATCTCTCACTTTTTTTTAATGTTAAGGGGGTCTGGGACACAAAAATTGTCAAATTTAGCATTTTGTTTCTTTTTAATTTATCATTTAAAAAAGTCTTCGTTTTTTTCTTCTAAAAAGGACGTTTGAATCTCGTTTCTATCTTAATTAAAACGAAGGATATAATTATTTTTGTTGCATGCATTTAACTAATATTATATTTGAGTTTAAAACTTTAAACGCGTTTTTCTCCATGATGCAATCTTTCCCGATTTTTTGCATTCAAACTCTTATAAGTCAAGAACGGATAAAGATAAAGTAAGGAAATTTGGAGCATATCTTTTGTAACTGTTTACTTTAATTTTTCTTCGGAAAATTTGAAAAAAAAAAAGTTGTTTACTTCAAAAAATATAATTTAAAAAAAAAAGTATCTTCAAATTTTTCGAACATTTTCTTCAAATATTTTCCATTTTTTATTGAACTAATATTTTTTTAAGTCACCGAATAAAAATTAAAACTTAGATATTCGGGCATATTTTTTTGAAAACAAAATGAAAAATGAAAAGTGACCACGAACATTTTGAGTTTTAGCGATTTAAAGCAACCCCATTTTTTTTAAAAGCAAATTAAATTTTTTTTAATATTTATGTCACGATTTTGCTTAATAAATAGATGGCGAATCAGTGCAATAATTAATACTTTTTGTTCTCCAAAATGTGTCCTTGACCCTTTTAAGTTTTTGGAACTTTAGATTTTGATTTTTCCTCATCACTTTTTTTTTTGCATTTCTTAAAACCAAAAATTGAAAATGTGTTTAGAATCTGCACAGAGTTTACAACTTTTTGTGCCAAACATTGATTTTTGGCACAGTCGTTAGTGTTAAAAAAAATGAAATTGTTAAAAAAAATACCTTTAAAAGAGCTAAATCAAAAAAAAAAAAATACTTTATATAAGTTCCTCATCAAGAGCTTTTTCCAACAAAAATTGTTAGAAGCAAACCTTCCTTTTAGCTAGGAATCTATATTCACTTTTAGTTTCCCCGTTGGTGCTAATGTTAAGTGTATTTAAACTATTCAAAACTGATCAAAAATTGTCCAAATCCAGAAGATATTTTCAGTACATGAATTTATCAAGAGCTTTTTTCAACAAAGTTTGTTTGAGGTGAATTCACAAGGAAGTTCAGGATTTATACTTGCTTTATATTTCTCCGTAGACGATAATGTTAAATTTCTTGAACTGTTCCAAATTGAACGGAAAATTGTTCAAATCAAAAAAGATAATTCTTACACATATTCTTCATCAAGAGCTTTTTCTAACCAAATTTCTTGAAGCAATTTTTCCGTTTTGTTCGGAACTTATATTTGTCTTAGATTTCCCCGTAGGTGCTAATTAACTGTTCAAAATTGAAAGTGAAATTGTTTAAATCAAAAAGTAAAATATGGGAATAAGGTCTTCTCGCCGAGGTCTTTCTAACAAACTATTCACTCAAAAGTAATTAAGGGGGGGGGGACAGACAGACACACATTTTCATCATCTCAAAACTTTACTTTGAAATTTTACATTTTTCGATATTTATTTTTATTTTGACTTATTTTTGTTTTTAGCGATATTTTCAAGATATATTAAGCTTTACTTCATACATTTTTAGACTACTTTTCCTTAAAAATAAGATAAAGAAGAAAAAACATGAAAGAAGGCGTAAGACATCTTGAAAGTATTGTTTAAAACAAAGCAGTTAAAGTTAAACAAAATAAATAAACATCGAAAAATTTAAAATTAGAAAATAGAGTATTGATATAAGGAGAATGTGTCTTTCTGACGTTCGGTCGATCTGTCTGTCTCTCCCCCCACCCCACACACATACATACATAACAAACTTTGAGAGAATAGTCCGAATCACACAAACTTTTTTTTTTTTTTTTTTTTTTCAAAAGATCTCGGGGAGGACACCTCATTCCCATATTTTACATTTTGATTTGAACAATTTTTCATTCAGTTTTGAGCAGTTAAAAAAAAAATAATTAAAACTAAAAGCATTTGCGCCTATGTTGAAATTAATGGCAAATCTAGATCCCGAGCTTAAAGACAGATATGCTTAAAACGAACTGTGTTGGAGAAAGCTCTTAATAAAGAACATGCATAGAAATGTTTTTTTTTTTTAATTTGCTATTTTCAGGGCGTTTTACAAATCAACTTAAAATGTTTTCGGCATAATTTGCAGATTTAGAGAATACTGAGAATACTGATTAGATACTAGAAAGTCGATGTTAATAGAACGGGAAAGTAGGCTCGTTTAGTTCTTAACGGAGCTTCTTGTTCTTTCTTTTACTTTTACGTGGAATTAGGCTAAAATTTGAGAATATATTCAGATTCTACACAATATTTCCAAGTTTTAGTGCCAAAAAAATATTTTTTCTCATTGTCGTTAAGGTTAAAAGATTTGAATTATAGATGTTTCTCATCAACAGCTATTTCCTACAAAGTTTGAGGCAAATCCGCCTTTAAGTTTGGCATCTATATTGACTTTTATTTTCCCTGTCGGGGCTAATGTTAAGGGGTTTGAACTGTTCAAAACTGACCGAAAGATTGTTCAAATGAAAAATTCATTTTCTTTACAAGTTCTTCATCAATGCCTTTTTCCAACACAGTTTGTTTAAGCAAATTCATATTTAAAGTTGGGATCTATATTTGCCTTAAATTTCCACGTAGGCGCTATGCTCTTTTTTTTTTTTTTTTTTTAATGAACTGTTCCAAGTTTAACGTTAAATTTTTCAATTCAGTAAGATAGTTTCCATACATGTATTTCGTCAAGAATGTTTTCCAATAAAGCTTGTTTTTAGCAAATTCGCCTTAAGTTCGAGTTGGAAGTTAATATACAGATATTTTTATTCTCCTTGCCTTTGTATGAAAGGATTTCAACAACTGGGATTCTTCGCAATTTTCTTTCTTACCACCAGTTTTCTTGACGCCATAAAATCAAGTGCTAATATATTTTGACCTACGTTTTAACTACTGAAACGTAATAAAACGAAAAATGGTAATGTCGCTAAATTTCTCGAATGCACCTGTTTGTAAACTATCGAAATAGACTGTATTGAAGTTCGTATTTAGATACTTTGGCTTTCCCAAGTTACGAATACATTACGATCACAATTCGACAACTATATCTTAATGGTATTCCTTACTTAAAAACTACTAGTGTATAAGACCAAAAAAAAAAAAAAATTACAGTTTACTTCGCTACTGAGAGCATTGTAGAAACACCTTCACAGCAACACATTATAACACTGTAAGTATTAATAAAGCGATAAATCCATGGCAATAGCGTCATTTAATTTTATTCGAATCTCTATTCAGAAGACAAGATTTTTAACTTGTCTCACATCACACAGAAAATACCTCAACTATATTTATTTTTAGGAAAAGACATTTGGAAGCCCCAAAAAAGAAAAAGAACCAGTTTCTTAGTTATTTGAAACTTTTCGGTTAGAAAAATATTAAGTTTAACAATTAGAGAATAATTCTTTTAAATGAGGAAGTCGTAAACTTCTAGAAATGATTTTTATTTTAACGGGATTCCCTATTAAAAACTGTGCAAGTGTATACTATTCAATTGATAATTCAAGAATCCGTGAACTATCAGTAAGTAAAACAGAAGCAACACATTCTAGAAATTTTGATGCTTCAGAATTTTGAACAGCACATGACTGCTGCCAGGAAAGTGAATCATTTTTATTTGAAAGAAAAAAAAAAACGCAGTATAAATAAGTATGCTAACACCTTATGGTACAGTTTCGGATACACATGTTTTATGCAGCCCTATTTTTTCTCATTTATTTTTATTTAATTCTAAGTGAGAAAACAGACAATGCCTATCCCAAGTTCCACGCTTAACACAGTAAGACGTCTCACAAGGGATTGCTAGGCAACTTTCGGGGTCTCTACTAAAAGCTCTGTTAAATGCCACATACTAGTACATACCAACAGTTTCTTTTAATGCTTTCAAATCTCTAATCAGTATACAATATTTTCAAACGGTCCAACACAATAGAACAAAATTCCTTCTTTTGTTTTTTTAAAGAAAAGACCTTTTTTAAAAAAATTTTTGGCTTCTAAACAACAATTTCTTTCTGCAAGCATTGTAGAGCCCCTTTCACAGCAACACCTTACAGATCTAAGGTATTGTAGAAGAGCTTCATCAATTTAAATAGAAACTTTTCATTTTATTCCAATCTCTATTCGGAACACAGCAGTTTTGCTCTGTCTCGCATCACACAAAAAAATACCTGAACTGTAATAATAACTAGGTTTTTTGAGGAAAAGAAATTTCGAAGCAAAAAATGAAATAGTTTCTACGTAGTTTGAAAGATTTCTATTAGATAAATATTAGTTTTACCAATACGAGAATAATTCTTTTCCATGAGGCAGTCGTAAACATCTAGAAATGATTTTTATTTTAACAGGATTCCCTACTAAAAACTGTGCTAGTGTATACTATTTTATTGACATTTCACGAATCCGTGAACTATCAATAAGTAAAACAGAAGCAACACATTCTAGAAATTTTGATGCTAGAGAATTTTGAATAGCACATGACTGCTGGCAGGAAAATGAATCATTTTTATTTGAAAAAAAAACCGCAGTATAAATAAGTATGCTAACACCTTATAGTACAGTTTCGGATAAACATGTTTTATGCAGCCCTATTTTTCTCATTTATTTTTATTTAATTCTAAGTGAAAAAACAGACAATGCCTATCCCAAGTTCCAAGCTTAACACAGTAAGACGTCTCACAAGGGATTGCTAGGCAACTTTCGGGGTCTCTACTAAAAACTCTGTTAAATGCCACATACTAGTACATACCAACAGTTTCTTTTAATGCTTTCAAATCTCTAATCAGTATACAATATTTTCAAACGGTCCAACACACCAGAACAAAATTCCTTCTTTTGTTTTTTTAAAGAAAAGACCTTTTTTAAAATTTTTTTTGGCTTCTAAACAACAATTTCTTTCTGCGAGCATTGTAGAGCCCCTTTCACAGCAACACCTTACAGATCTAAGGTATTGTAGAAGCGCTTCATCAATTTAAATAGAAACTTTTCATTTTTTTCCAATCTCTATTCGGAACACAGCAGTTTTGCTGTCTCGCATCACACAAAAAAATACCTGAACTGTATTTATAACTAGGTTTTTTAAGAAAAAAAAATTTCGAAGTAAAAAATGAAATAGTTTCTACGCAGTTTGAAACATTTCTATTAGATAAATATTAAGTTTACCAATACGAGAATAATTCTTTTCCATGAGGCAGTCGTAAACTTTGAGAACTTATTTTTATTTTAAATGTATTTCCTTCTAAAAACTGCGCTAGTGTATACTACTTATTTGATAGTTGACGAAACCGTAAATTATCAATGAGTACAGCAAAAGCAACACATTCTAGAAATTTTGAAGCTACCGAATTTGGAATAGCATATGACTGCCTGCAAGAAAATGAACCTTTTTTTTTTTCTAAAAAACATAAGACTAATAATTTTGCAACCCTTTTACTGCAAAGGTTACTATACACATTTTTTATGCAACTTTATCTTTTCCATTTTTTCATATCCTGGGTGAGAAAACAGTCATTTCCTATCCCAAGTTCCACTCTTAACGCAGTAAGACGTCTCACAAGGAATTGCTAGGCAAGTTTTGGGCCCTCAACTAAAGCTCTGTTTAAAAGCAACAGACATATCAATTGATTTAATTAATGTTTTCAAATCTCTATTCAGAATACAATATTTTCAAATTGTTCAACTCCACAGAAAAAAAATCTTTTCGTTTGTTTTTTTAAACAAAAGACGTTTAGCGTAACAAAGAAAAGGAACAGCTTTTTTTTTGCTACGAAAAGCATTGTAGAATGATAGTAACAGCAACACATTATAAATCTGCAGGTGTTGTTGAAGCGCTACCTTAGTTGAAACAGTGGCATTTCATTGTATTCGAATATGTCTTCCCAGAACACAAAATTTTTAACCTATCTCACATCACAGAAAAAAATGCCTCAACTTTTTTAATACCACTTTTTTTAGAAAAAATTATTTAAAAGCCAAATATTTAAAACATTTGCTTTAGAGAAAGATTAAGTTTACCAATTAGAGAAATTCTTTTCCAGGAGGCAGTCGTAAACTTCGAGAAATGATTTTTATTTTAAGAGGAATTCCTACTAAAAACTTTGCTAGTGTATACCATTAAATTGATATTTCACGAAATCATCAATGAGTACAACAGAAGTAACATATTCTAGAAATTTTTAGCATAGAAATTTTTAGAAATATTAGGCATTTAAAAGCCAAAACAAAGTTACTTCCTTGTTTAAAACATTTCGGTTGCAGAAATATTTAGGCTTACTAATTATAGAATAATTCTCTTCCATGAGGCAGTCATTAACTGCGAGAAATGTTTTTTTATTTTAATTGGATTTCCTACTAAACTAGTTCACTAAACCATAAACTATCAATAATTACAACAGAAACAACACATTCTAGAAATTTTGAAGTTACAGAATTTGGAATAGCACATGACTGCAGAAGACTGAATGGAAAGTTTTTTTTTTTTTTTTTTTTTTTTTTAACTTTACAAGTTACTGTACACACAGACTTTTTGACAACCCTATTTTTTCATTTTTTATGAAGTAAGAGAACAGACATTACCTGTCCCAAGTTCTGCGCTTAACACAGTAAGACGCCTCACACAAACAAGGAATTGCTAAACAAGTTATGCATGCCTCGTATTCCTTTTCAAAGAGGTGCAACCTATGTTTAAGCATTACATACGTACATAGCAATAGTTTTATTCAATTTTCTTTCCATCTCTTTTTAGAATACGGGAATGCGATATTTTTCCTCTACATTTCTTTTGAAAGAAAACTTAGCTTATCAGAAAAGGAATATCTCTCTTTGGTGGATTCTTGGAAAAAAAAATTTTACCGTATGCCCTACTAAAAATTCTGTGCGTTTATTATTTGATTAATATTTCATGAAAGCATGAATTATAATTAAATACAATATTTAAAGCATATTTTAACAGTTTCGATGCTGCAAATTTTGGAATAGTTCGTGACTGTTGACCGGAATATGAATATCCCGCCAAATCCTAAAATGAGGCAGTGAGAAGCAAAGGGATGTAAGTGGATATTTTCAAGTTTTGAGTAAAACACGTTTAAAGATAAGGTACTAGGTAGGATTTCGCTTTTCTGAAGTTGAAGTTTTTCTAAATCACGCTGCATAACAGAAACTAATTATTCTACTAGTACCTAATAGAGCAACTCTTGCACTAAGACAGAGGAAAGGCTCCCCTACCGTATGTACTGGTTATCTCTAAATTTTTGGTTTTGCCACTTACATCTCGTTGCTCATCACTGAATCAAATGTGAAAAAATTCAAGAATAATGGATTTACCTAGTTCTTAAAATAAAGGATGAAAGTCACGTATTCGACTGCGATTAAGCTGGTTTTTAGATTTGGAGAAAAATTGGCGACAATGAGAAAAGTTGCCAAGAATCCCAGCAATCGAAGATTGCCCACACCTTAAAAAAGCTAAAATAGTTTCAAAACAGTCTATCTTGATATTTTACACATCGGTGCATTCGTCAAATTTTACGGCGTTGCTATTTTCTGTACATCTTGTACTTGTTATTATTTGTAACAATGGCAAGTTCCGATTCATTAATGAAGAATTTCCTACTTGATAGCGAGAGAGCACCATCTGTCGGATAACTTATTGACAACTATAGGCAATTATGGAAAGCAGCTGTAAAACAACATCACGTGACTAAAATTTCGGAATGTTTCAATTTTTCTTTCCATTAAATGCTAAATACTTACTCGATTCAAAATTCCAAGCTTATTTGCTATCGCCTTAGATTTTTGATGATCCTGTCAGTGAAATCATCTGTCAATAATATAATTCAAAAGCTTCGGTTGGCAATAATAATAGTATAAGTGGAACGAATTTCTCTAATAATGATCGCTATCACACGTTTTCTTAGTCACTAAAATTTTAGGCTTATAGTTTTATTCACACCGAAGTTGCAGAGAGTTAAAAGTGCTGTGAGTTGCTTTAAGAAAATGATTTTCGATAGTGCTTTTGTTTGACTCGACTTGGCTTGCTTTTGCTCGCCTAGAAGAGGGTACTGCTGTGACCTCCTATTATATAATAGTAGGTACGTTGAAAGCATAGCAACTTGTAGTATATCCTCTTAGGCACTGATAGTTTAAGCTTGTAGCTTGATCCACAGCGTGGTTACAGGAACTGCTTGGCGTTTATTTAAAACTTAAACATTATCCTCCAAACAGGGAATTTTAGTTTGTTCTGTTAATATCAAAAACGCTCAAATGCATTAGAACTTAGTCTTTGGCTTCAAAACGTTGCTAACAGTTGGGAAAATTGCAAGACTCATAGCTATTGAAATGTTTCCCCAAAATTCCAAACAATGTGGCGTACATCAGAGAGCACATAACCTAACTTTGCCAAGAACCTTGAGATAATTTTGGTTCTGTGGTTAAAACAATGGGTCAGCATCACAAAGGTCCGTGGTTCAAATCCTGACCCGGACAATCTTCCACGTCATCCACGTCATGATGATCCGTACGCCGCACAATGGTGACCCGGACGTGATCTGAAGCTAGCCGTGATCTGATGTGACCTTTGTGATGCTAACCCAGTGATTTAACTACTGAACCAAGAGGACCTTAAGGTTCGGGGGCAAAGTTAGGTTATGTGCTATCTGATGTACGCCACAGCAGTATTCTTTAAACATTATTATATCAAAAAAATCTAATGACGTGCCGCAGCAGCCAGTGAAATCATTTAAAAGTTATGACAGGAGGGCCCGCAAGTAGGGGTTCGCTGAAGTTTTCAGACGGTAGGTAATTTTTACAAGGTTTTCATTTTATTTTGAGAGGTCACATTCTTGGAGGGGTGCTTCGTAGCATTTAAATAGTGGGCGCCGACGACGTTTTGTGAGGAGGGCAGTGGACACCCCTGGTTATAACGTTGCAAAATTGAACTTTTCATAATGATTGTTAAGTAACAGCTCGGAAGTTGTAGTTGTTAAACTTACGACTTCAAAAATAGAGAATTCAGTGATGTAAGGCCCCTCAAAATAAGTAGTGGAATGTGGGGCAAAGAAGTGGTGAAATATTTACTCTGATTTTACCTGTCTATTAATATTTCAACTGTGTTATTTCATATGTTGTCTACTCCAGTAAAGAAAAAAAATACCACTAAAAATTAAAAAATATTAATGCGGGCAATTTTCAAAAATTGATTCTCATATTGTAATATTTTGCTGTAAGTCAAAATTGTTGTTAAATGATAAAGTTCTTATTATTAACATTTTACATATGAATTGAGATCCATTAATATTCATTACATTATTTACTTGCGAAAATTAAACCTATTTGTATTTTATATTTTTCGTACAGTTAGTGAAGTTTAGGCGGAGCAAAGTGGATGGAACAAAGTAAAGTAGTTCATTTTCTTAACTTGTCCAATCTTTTATTAAATAACTGACGTATTCATTTATTATTATTTTATTCATTCATTCACTATTTTATTTACTGATTTATTTTTCTCGTTTTTTAACTTTTTTATGTAGTTAAGCATTCGTTTATTGTTTCATTTCCTTTTCATGTATTCATTCATTTTTTTTATTTACTCATTTATTTGATCAAAAAAATCTTTAATAATCGAATTTGAGATATCTCATTAAAAAAATGTTTTATTTTCGCTTTGCCCCATGATAAAAAGGAGTGAACATTTTCCACCTTTTTTTGGAGGTACAAATTAACAGCCAAAAAAAAAAAAAATGCTTCAATGCAAGTTTCATTCTAACATATATTGTTCTTTCTTTACGCACCGTAACTTTCAGAACAAATTTCTAACTGGTTCATTTTGAAAAAAGTAAGTTGTCTTAAGTATTTCACTCTGCCCCACATTGCCCTATTTTTGTAGCGGCTCTAAATTTATAAAAGAAAAAACTGACAAAGCTAGTGGCCACATCATGTAAGCTTTGCTCATGTCCTACGTCATAAGTTTTCGTCCAGTTTTCGTAAGACTACGTCATGAAGAAGTTTGTTTTACGTAGCATTCAAATTTCCCTTAAAAGCTCTTTTTTGAGCTGTTCAAAGTTGAACGAAGAACTTCAAATCAAAATTGTCACATGAGAACACGGTATTCTGGCCAAGATATTTCCAAGAAAAAATACTTTGTGTCAACGAGACTAGTTACTCTCCCAAAACTTACCTGTGAACTGGTTGACACACGGACTGACAATTGAGATCAAATTTTCTCATCCTAAATCTTCATTTTTATTTTTCTCTTCTTTTTTGTGTTTTGAGCTATATTTTACGAGACATGAAATCTGTTTAAGTGTTTTTTTTTCCTATTTATCATACGGAAGCTAAGCTAAAATGCGCACAGAAACCTTATTCAAAACAAACAAAAAAAAGGGAAATTTCTCAGAATGCCCGCATCCCTCAAACAACTCTTTCAACATATACTCAATAAATATTCATGGCAATAAACTTATTAATGCTCTGACACTTCCCAAAAAGACTTCACGATGGATACACAACAACGCTCTGCCTAACTCATCCCCCCCCCCCCTCTCCCTCGAAAAAAAAAAGATCCAACTCTATGCCGATATTTTCCGAAACCGGAAACCCAAAAGTAATTCACTAGGTTTCTCAACGCCAGGATATCCTTTTCTGCTTTCTTCTTCTTCCACCTATTGTTGCAATTAGTTCCATCGATAAACGAACGAGCTGTAAAACACGGATTCTTGCAAGCCTTTGAACTCGTGTCGGGAAATAAATGAAGAACGATGTGTAGCGATAAGTTGTGTCATTGATGGGAGCTGTGAGTGAAAGCAGCGAGGTTTTCACAGCTTATGTGCGTTCTTCTTTTAATCTATATCTTCACTGGAACATTTAAGAAAGTTGGATACTTTGGGAAAATATTTGTAAGTAAGTACCTACTGCATTAAGCTATTCAACCGAAAGTTATTTTGTTAAGGTTAGACAGTGGTATCATCAACAGGGGTGCCCATCCCCTCCCCGAGTTCAATGGCGCAAATCCCCCCCCCCCCCCCATTTTTTTCTACCCTCTTTCAATTTTTTATTTTTTATCTCTCTTTTTTTATTATATATATATATATATATATATATATATATATATATATATATATATATATATTTAATATTTTGCCATTCATTTATTTATATATTTATTATTTATTTTTATTACTTTATCAGAAAAGTTCTTCTGACTTTTAATGACATACACACACATACAAACTAAATAAATAAATGAAATGTAAATAAAATAAATATAAATAAAAATTAAAATAATTTAATTAAAATAATTTAACAAAAAAATAAATCAAAAAATAAATTTAAAATATATAAATACATAAATCCCCCCCCCCCCACAATTTTTTTTGATGGCGCCAACTTACGCCATAACCTTCCCCCCCCCCCCCACACACACACTGTGGGCAGCCCTGACCGTCAAACGTGACGAGTTTGCTACACAAAGGGTGAATTTGCCCACTTTTCAAATGTTAGTTTGTACCCAGGGGTCACATGAGATCATTTATGGATATGCCTCGCGATACTCATTCTAGAAAATCACCAGCCATAATATGACGGGTGCAAATTTCATGGCCATTTTTATACCATTCCGTTTGTAGAAGCAAGAAACTCAACGACTAGGTTCCTATCGCAATTCGTGATTGAGAAAAATATAATTTGAATTCAAAAGACGTCAAAATTCAGATTAATGCTTGCTGTTTGTTTTTTATTTTTTTCTTCAGTTACTAATTTCTGTTACCAGCAATATACGTAGAGTTATTTCCATTATAAAGACTTATTCAGCTAAAACGAAAATGATAACAACAACATTTTGAGTCTAATAAATGATCTTGAAGCAAAAATATAAATACTTTCTAAAATAAGAGATTATGCTCTTCCTACTACAGGGGACAGCATATTGCAGCACCTTCCGAAACTTTTAAGTCTGCTAAAAAACACCTCTCTATCCTCATCACAACGCTACATCAACAGCATGGTGCGACATATAGCTTAGGTAAAATTGAAGAGAGTATATCTATAGTGATAATAGGATCGTTTCTGAAATTTTAAAAGCATTTTTTCTGAAAGAGCATGACTCAAAAATAATGTTAAAATGTAAAAATAAAAAAATGTTAAATGCTTACATTTAAACATTTTTTTAATAATTTGACAAAGTTTAAGATTTTTTAACAATTACTTTAATCGGTTCGCAGATTCAGTTTCATTTTTTACGCCTCTGCACATGACATCACAAGTGATGAAATGCCAATCATTGATGCTATTAGCGCAGAGAGCAATATTTGATTCGCTTCTGAACTACCATAACCTGGAACCGCGATAGAGAGCAAGCGTGAACATTCAGCGCGCCAGTGGAGTACGCGCCTAAGTTTATCGCTAGTGACGTCATAAAGACCACGCCTTATTTGAAAAATCGGATATTTAAAAAAATTAATTAAAAATTAAACGTTTTGAAAAGAGAAGTTTTTCGTCGCTCCATGTTATTTTGAACCCCCGACACAGAAAGGAAGGGGGTTATAAGTTTGACGTGTCTGTGTGTGTATCTGTCTGTGGCACTCTAGCGACTAAACGAGAGAGCCGATTTCGAGAGAGAAAAAATTTATTCGAAAGGAGAGTTGATCGAGAGTGTTCTTAGCTAGGTTACGTCTTCGGATGACATTAATTAACGAAGATATTAGTTAAAAACCTCTAAAGAGTTTTTCGCGATTTTTTCATTGAAAATTTATTTAAAAATTATGAAATTTAGCACCAAAATAATTTTTCCCAGCGTTGGATAGAACGTGTTTGGAACTTCCATGTTATATAGAATTCGAATATTAACGCTTTTTAAAGCAGATTTTAAATACGGTTAAGCCTTTATTCAGCGATTAGTAACCGAATTCATTGTTTGCCGACAAAGAAATTAAAAGCAATGATTTAAAATGTTATTTTTTGCCAGTTTCTATTTGTTAACAAATAAAATAATTGTAACTGATAATAATATGACTGATCTATATACAGTGGCTCCCAAAAGTGTTCGTACACCTACGACTTTCAATGAAATAGGACTCTATCCATTAGTTAGAATTAATATTTCGGAATAGGTATTTATTTATAAGATCTATGATCATTTTTCAACAAAACTACATGAAATGTTTTAAAAAAAATAATTAAACCTATTTTTTTAAAAATCAAAAACCAAAAAGTGAAGAAATTTTATCTCACAAAAGTCTTCGTACACTTTAAAAAATGTCTATATATTATTGAATAATCTAACTTTATTAAGTTATTATTTAGTAGAATATCATACAGTATCAACAACACCTTTTAAGCGTCTGGGAATAGATTTCATTCTTTTTTCTTTCTTTTTTTTGCGTAATTTCTGAATAAGTGCTCAACTACACTTCGAGTCTTACTGTTTCTAGCTCTATTTTCGTTTCAAAGCCGTATTTTCGTAAATTAGCCTCCAGATATCTCTAAATATGTTACATTAAGTTTAAATCTGGAGATTGAAGGGATATTTTCTAAACTTTAGGACAATTTTTGAGGCACTAGACGCAAACGTTGAAAACCGTGTGCTTCTTATCGTTATCTTGATAAAAAACAAAGTTGTTTCCGATAACCAAATTTTTGGCTAACAGTTTAAAATTGGTTTTAAAAATATTTAAATGAACAGCATTATTCATTATTTCATCAAAAAATTCCAAACTATAAAGTCATGATGCTGATATGCACCCTCACACTAGAACACCTTCACAGTCCTGATTAACTGGTCAAACTCAGTTCTTAAGATTAAATTCCTAATATTTTCTTCTAATCACAATTATACAACAATTTAACCAAAAATGTTGATTTTTTCTTCATCTGTAAGTAAGAAGTAATGCTAAAACATTTTGAGCTTATTTATCATTGATTTTGCGACGAAAAACGTTAAGCTTTCTGATTTTCGCACGATCAAGAAAATTTCTGCGGGAAGAGGTCCCATTTAATCTAGCTAATCAGAGAATTTGGTGAACAATTTTAGGTGAAAATTAAATGTAAAAAGTTTCATTTAACTCTGCAGAAACCTTTACAGCACTCTCATGTGTATTTTTCATAATTTTTTTAACTGTAAATCTCCGATCACGCTTTGTCAACTTTACCAGTTGACCTTTTCTTGCCTTGTTTTCGGACCAGTTTTTATATTTGAAGCATTTTATCAAGCACTTTACTACAGAATGGAATAGATTAACTAATTTAGAGACATTTCAAACCAATTTACCGCTACTGCGAGGAAAAAATTCAAATTTCGAGAGGTGTTTGGGGTTTTTTACGAATACCAGCCATTTTAAAGTAATAAGCATAATATTACTACATAAATTTTTTTATTTATCGTTTGCCATTTTTTTTTCTAAATTCGTAATCTTATTTTGTAACTGATGTATTGGAAATAAATTCCATTCTACTGGATGTATTACCAGTGCATTATAAATAATGCTAGGAACGTGACTTTTTTTTTTTTTTTTTGTATTTGCCCATTCTATCAATTTCAGTGACTAAAAGTAGTACTTTTGACGGAAGAAAACAACCCCATTGCATAAAAACGGATTTTTTTTCCTTTTTTTTTGAGCAATCACGATTGCTTATTGTTCTCATTTGACTGTTTTGAATTCCTATCATTTTATTTTCCCGCCAGCACCCTCTGCCAGCTCCACCGTCGCGTCGACCGGCCTCACGATGCTGCTCCTCTTGCGAAAACGGTCTCCAGGTTGCGTCCATATCCTACACACTCTCATGCCTGCGCACAGATACAAACACACACTCCTACACACACATACACACATTCATGCCTGCACACAGATACAAACACATATGCCTACATACACACACACACACGAACGCCTACACAAGCGCGTACATACACAGCACTGCATACACAACACGCACACACATGCATACATACGCTCCCACACACATGCACCTACAGAAACACACACGCGCATTCATACACACACACGCTCCTGATTGCGAAAAACATAATTTGAATTCAAGATGCCAAAAATTCAAATTAATATATATATATATTTTTTTTTAAACCTGTTTTTAGCCTACTTTCCCAGTAAAAGTCAGAAAAAGAAGAAAAAAGCATGAAAGAAGGCTTAATGCATCTTAAAAATATCGTGAAAAACAAAAAAAAGTCAAAAATAAATAAAATAATTAAATAAATATTGAAAAATTAAAAATTGGAAAGTAGGGTATTGAGATGGGGAAAAATGTCTGTCGGTCTGTCTGTCGGTCTGTCTGTCTGTCTGTCGGTCTGTCTGTCTGTCTGTCTGTCTGTCTGTCTGTCTGTCTGTCGGTCTGTCTGTCGGTCTGTCTGTCTGTCCCCCCCTAATAACTTTTGAATGAATAGTCCGATTCGAACAAACTTTTTTTTGTTCGAAAGATCTCGGCGAGGACACCTCATTCCCATATTTCACTTTTTGATTTGAACTATTTTTTGTTCAATTTTAAACAGTTCAAAAAAACTTAACATTAGCGCCTACGGGGAAATTCAAAGCAATTCCGAACTGTGTGGCGAATTTGCTTCAAACAAACTTTGTAGGAAAAATCTTTTGATGAAAAATTTGTATATAAGATATCTTTTTGATTTGAACAATTTTCCGTTCAATTTTGAACAGTTCAAATCCCTTAACATTAGCGCCTACGGGGAAACTGAAAGTCAATGTAGATTCCGTACTTGAAGGCGGATTTACTTCAAACAAACTTTGTTGGAAATAGCTCTTGACGACCTACTCCCGACTCCGACTCCGAGAATTTAGGGGGACCTGACACCGACTCCTGTTCCCGACAATTAATCGGACTCCGACTCCCCGACTTCGACTCTGACTTCGTAGCTTTGGCAAACATTTATACACGGAGGACAAATGACTGACTCCGATTCTTGGATATTCGACTCCGACTCTTTTATCCCAAAATGAGATTGACTCCGACTCCGACTCCGCTGCTGTGGTTTTAACTGTGAAATAATTATTGTTGATATGATTTGTTTTTATTTTCACGCTAAAGTTTTAATTTAGGTATTTAGTTTTCGGTGAATAAACTCGAAAAATATGCGCAGACGATTTTTTTTTTTTTTTTTTGACAATGAAAATTATTTCTTTAAGTTAACATTTTATTGTTTTTTTTTTTTTTATTTTGGTAAGTGCATTAATTCGTTTAAAAAATTATTTTCGGCAACGGGGAAAATAAACGATTTTTTTTTATATGATGTATTTATTTTAATGAACCTATTATTATTTTTTCGTTTTGAAAGCTGTTAAAAAAAATTTTTAATGGAAAGAAGTGTATTAGCTGCTTTGTTTAAAAGGTGCTGCTATTTTATTTGTTCGTTTTTTTGAAGAAAAGTAAGGAATATTTTATTCCTAGAAATCAGCTTAAAATATTAAAAAAAATATGTTTGAAAAAAATTGCGATTTTAGCTATTTTTGAGAATATTGATCAGGTACTAGAAAGTAGTATGGGTATACGGGAAAGTAGGCTCGTCTAGTTCTAGACGGAACTTCTTGTTAACATCCTGAACTGTCACTTCACGCCACTTCCAAAGATCCTCTGCGCTTTCATTTTTAGCCTATTTTCCCAGTAAAAGTCAGAAAAAGAAGAAAAAAGCATGAAAGAAGGCTTAATGCATCTTAAAAATGTCGCGAAAAAAAAATTAATTTGAATTCTGAAATTTTGAATTCAAATTATGTTTTTCGCAATCACGAACTGAGACAGGACCCTACTCATTGGAGTTATTGTTTCTAGAAACGGCTCCTGCCCCCCCCCCCCCCCCAAGTCTGCCTCTCCTCCTTGGCGGTTACTTGTGCATAGTTGTGTGTGTGCGTAGACCTGTGTGTATGCACGTAGGCGTGTGTGAGTGTATGTGTGTGAAGTCGTGTATGTGTGAACGTGCGTGTGTGTAGGACATGGACGCCTCCGACCAGGAGAAGCGGATAGCTCAAAACCGGAGCAGCCGCGCCGCGCCGCGAGCAGAGGACGGTGGGCGGTGGTGCTGCAAAGGCTTCTGGTCCAAGTTGAAAAAGGCACGGACACCAAAAACGGTCAAATGAGAACAATAAGCAATCATGATTGCTCAAAAAAAATCAAAAAAAAATAAAATAATTAAATAAATATCAAAAAATTAAAAATTGGAAAGTAGGGTATTGAGATGGGGAAAAATGTCTGTCGGTCTGTCTGTCGGTCCGTCGGTCTGTCTGTCTGTCCCCCCCCCCTAATAACTTTTGAATGAATAGTCCGATTCGAACAAACTTTTTTTTGTTCGAAAGATCTCGGCAAGGACACCTCATTCTCATATTTCACTTTTTGATTTGAACTATTTTTTGTTCAACTTTGAACAGTTCAAAAAAACTTAACATTAGCGCCTACGGGGAAACTGAAAGTCAATGTATAGATTCCGTAGTTGAAGGCGGATTTATTTCAAACAAATTTTGTTGGAAATAGCTCTTGACGCCAAACTCCAGACTCCGACTCCGAGAATTTAGAGGCACCTGACTCCGACTCCTGTACCCGACAATTAATCGGACTCCGACTCCCCGACTTCGTAGCTTTGGAAAAAATTTATACACGGAGGACAAATGACTGACTCCGATTCTTGGATATTCGTCTCCGACTCCTTTATCCCAAAATGAGATTGACTCCGACTCCGCAGCTATGGTTTTCACTGAAATAATTATTGTTGATATGATTTGTTTTTATTTTCACGCTAAAGTTTTAATTTAGGTATTCAGTTTTCGGCGAATAAACTCGAAATCCTTTATGTTTCTACATAACGATATGCGCAGACGATTTTTTTTTTTTTTTTTTTTTTTTTTTTTTTTGACAATGAAAAGTATTTCTTTAAGTTGACATTTTATTGTTTTTATTTATTTTGGTAAGTGCCAAAATAAATAAAAACAATAAAAATTCATTTAAAAAATTATTTTTGGCAACAGGGGAAAAAGAAACGATTTTTTTTTTTTTTTTTTTGATATGATGTATTTATTTTAATAAGCTTATTAATTTTAATTATTATTTTTTCGTTTTGAAAGCTCATAAAGAATTTTTTTAAGGGGAGAAAAGTGTATTAGCTGCTTCGTTTAAAAGGTGCTGCTTTTTTTTACGCATCTAATTTTTTTAGATGTGTGAGGAATACTTTATTCCTAGATTTTAGCAAAAATATGTTTGAAACAATTTGCGATTTTAGCTATTTTTGAGAATATCGATCAGGTACTAGAAAGTAGTATGGGTATATGGGAAAGTAGGCTCGTATAGTTCTAGATGGAACTTCTTGTTTACTAGTCACCTGATATCTTGAGCATCCTATCGTTGCGCTTACTACTTTTTGTGCAGCATTGTCCTCAAAAATATAGAAAATTCAAGAATAGAAAAGCCTTTGGTATATTTATTCAGAAGTGAAAACTTTTATTTGCATGAATAACACATTTTTAGAGCACATTTTAGAATTGTTTAGGTCTTATTTCCAAGCAAATTTGCATGATGTCATTGTAAGTATAATTCGTGCTCTAGTGATAATTTGAAAAGTGTTTCTTTCATTCTATGCGTGCGACATTTTGTAAATGCCACTTTTTCACTTATTTTAATAGAGTAGGTAATTTGATGCATTATTAACTTATTTGTTTATTCATTTAATTTTAGAATGTGCTATAAAAATATTGCTTTTTAAATAAGAATTAATATCTTCAACTAACAGTTCTAGGAACGGTTTTCCAGAACAATCAACTTTAGTCGCGCAGTTGCAACCGAAAGTCATTTTTGTTGTGAGCAGAACATCTTAGAAAATAATTTTAACAGATATAACAAGAGTTTTCTTTGAAATTACGATCTAAACACCTCTATTTGAGTAGCAGTATCTTATGACGTAATCTAGCTTACCCTTGAAGAAATTTATTTTCCGGTTGGTTGAGAAAATACCAATTATTTTTAAATAAAACGATTTTTAGCCTTGCATACTTAAGAGATTATTAAACAAAAAAGTTTTATTCAGCCTGAGGGAAACTGGTGCATTGTCCCGAGATCCACGATTGTCCTAAGCGTTGTCATGGCTACTAAGGAAAATGATCCGCCATCATCATATCGATAACTGCAACAGCGCCCTCTGGGTTGATAAAAGTCATACTTAAAATGATGTCTGATGCATTGCAGCGAGATGCTATTGTTATTTGGAGTAGGTGACAAAAACTTTTATGGCATGGTCTGGTGCCACTGTAGCTAACTTATTTTTACATTAAGGAAATTGAGTAAGTACTGACCCATACATTTAAAATGATTTTGATTATTATATGCAAAAACCTTTCTTTGAAATAAAAATGACAGAATGCATAACCTACTCAAATTAGAAATAAAAACTTCATTTTCGAATTATAAATTTTAGTTGCATTCTTGACAGGTTAGTAAAGATTTAATTTTTAAAAAGGAATAAAAGAATGAAATTAAAAAAATAAAAACAATTTTCTTAATTAGATTTTTTTTTCTCGAATCCCTTTCATTGTGACTAATATTTCCTAATTTTATAAATATTATTTAAAAAGTACTGCAATCTTTTTATGCTTCAGTAGGATTGCAATGTACGAACTTTAATAAAGCAAAATTATCAAAAAAAAAAAAAAAAAAATGGAGGGAGAGTAGGGGGAACTTGACAGTAGTTCATTTGATAAATTGCGTCTTGTTGGTGTCTCTTATGTATTTTAACTACATTTGAAATAACAGAATTATTAATGAAAATATTTTTCACATCATTGTTAAAATAAAGAGAGTAACACATATTTATTTTGATTATTTCTCTGCAAAATCTAGTGACCTATAGAACGCACTCTCAATTATAGGCTGCGCGTACGGGGAGGTTGCAAGGTGGGCAACTGCCGCCTCACTTTTCTGAGTTTAAAATTAATGATCGATTGAAAAAGGAATTTTTTACAGAGTGGATTGATTTTACTTCCCGAAAATATAGACTAAAATTTCCAAATAAATACACATTTCTCATGTCATCCTCATATATATATAATAGCCGATGATGGAGTAACGCGCGTGTTTCAACAATGAAACTCGCGCCACTGCATGATGGTTTGATAATATGTTTTGGTAATGCTTAACATGCAGGAAAAGGCTTTATTGTGACAAGGCGGAACTCGATACGGTAACTTAACTGTCAACAATGAACGCTACCTACTGGAGTTCAGGTTTCATCCACTGAAATGTCAAGGTTTACAATTTTAAGTATCAAAATATCAACAAACAGGCAATGGCTTCGTTCAAATGTAGAAGAGTAGAAGCAATTTTCACCCGATCATACCTTGACTCCTAGTGGGGTCTAGTTATGCACCTTCTCTTTTGGTTACATTCGGGTGTTTTTAAGGGGGTCTTTTGCCCCTTTTTGGTGGAAAATAATTGTTAATTTCGATGTAAACTCAAGTGGTATTACAATTTGGCGGACTCTTGGCAATATATCGCCAGTCCTTTGGTCGCGGTTTTTTTTTAAATCTGGTTTCAATTTGGCCACTGTTGGTGATATTTAGAGAGTAAACGATTGAATCACATTAAAAATATCAATAATGGGAAAATGACATTAAATTGGAGTAAAAGAAAGTCATTTGATTTACATCAGCTCGTTTTAATGCAAAATGTCAAACACTCCAAATATTAGTACCGGTTTCTTTTTTCTCTGCCTTTTTCCATTTAATAATTGAATAGAATTAATCACTTTATTATTGTCTTCGTATATGTCAGTCCTACAAAATGAATTTCACTTCTCTAAAATATGTCGAGGTGTGTTTTCGCGTCCTGAAAAACACTCCTAGATTTAACACTATTTATGCTGATAAAACATCAAGAATTAACGAATTTGTTCACATGCTGAAAATTAAACGATCTAAATTTCAAAACAAAAATAAACACATAAAGTACAGATTAGTCAAAAGGAGTCGACCTTCATTTTCAACGAAAAAAAAGTTTCAATTTTTAAACGATTATTCGTCTTATATTACTTGCAATGCGCTTTTCTATAACTTTGCTATATATATATTTGGGAGGGGGGGCAAAAGATCATACACGTTGTTTTACTTGCAACTAGAAATAAAACTTCAAATGATTAACTATTCTTATCTTTTGAACAATAATGCTGGAAACTAATAATTTTTCCTTTCTGGTAACAATCTGCAACAAACAGATTTGTTACAATATACTATGATCATTAGACTATTTTTCATTTGACGTTTTATTTCTCGTACACTTCCTCTCTTCCAATCTAAAGATTTAAATATCATCGTCAAATTCATTCGCTGTTTTTTAATAATGTCGATAGTTATTAACAATAATTTTAAAAACTTATAGATTTCTGAAGCATCGTTTATCATAATAACATCGATAAACAACCTGTCTCAGCGAAAGGATGGCCATTCCAGGCAAAACAATTTTTTCTGCACGTGACAGCTCTATATTTCGTTTCAAAAGTTGTAATAATTATAGCGAAAAAAATCTTGTTCATTGCATTATGCAGTGGCGTCACTACGAGGGGGGGGGAAGCGGTACGCCCCGAGTGTCACCCGTCTGTGGTGTGACACCCTAAGTGGAATAGCAAATTTTTGAAAAATATGAAGCTAAAATGCATCTTTAAAACTATAACAGGGTGACGACAGATCAGGGAAATCAGGGAGATCAGGGAAAAGTCAGGGAACTTTATTAATCAGGGAAATATCAGGGAATTTTGAAAAAATAACAAAAAATCAGGGAAAATTAATTTTATGAAGAATTTTTTTTTTTTTTTTTTTTGCTTTACAAAATTAAATACTCTAATTCCCTACGCATTTTCGGCCAATTATCTTTTCGAAAAAGTAAATTTAATGAGGTGCGATTATACACTGCCGCATATTTGTGCATCTTTTTTCCTCAACGTCAAAGTATTGAATCTTACTTATTAACCACAGGATGAACTTATTAAGATTGCTTCTGTGTCTGTTAGGTTGTTTATTTTTCCTTGCTTGAAATTTCCTTTTACGCTTTCAATGCCACGTAAAATAAACAACCATACAGGCAAAGAGGAAGTCTTCATTAATGCCTTAGCTTCGCTGGCTTTATTCCATTGTCTCGAAGTAATTAAGTACTGTAATCACGATTTCATTAAGAAATCTTTGGTTTTTGATTTAATACTATAAAAGCTTAAAAGTTTTTACTTCTTTGGGTTTTTAATTTAATTGCTAAAATATAACTTTCAATTAAAAAAACTTTGTTTTTTGCCGTTATACTATTTGTTGTCACCGCAGATTATAAAGGTTTTCTTTTCTTCAGACTTCAGTAATTTTTTAATTTTATAACCAAGTTGTATTCTTTTATATATTTTGATATTATTTAATTGCTTTTTTTTTTCTTGCATTCAAAGTTGTTTGTTACAAAAGCAATCTAAGATTTTTTTTTCGTTACAAACTGAAATCATTTAAAATAGAGTTAACTTGTGAACTTAAGGAAATATTTTTATTTTTTTATTGTTAAAATGCTGTATTCATTCAATAAAACCTATATTCTTGATTAGAGAAAAGCTTCCTATGAATGGATGTCAAATGGTTTCATCTGTTTTGCATAAATATGACAATTAGTTAGATAAGAATAACTACATTACTTCTATTCTTTCACTATTACTTGTTGTTCTTGCAACAATTATTATACTGTTTGAAAATTTAGTTCAAAATAATTTCAATTACTTTTTAGTTCTATCATAAATACACATATGTTTTTAAGAGTAATTCTAATAGTTTCTTAAAATTCTTATGCTAAGTGGTTTCTGGAAGTAAAGTATTTTTTATTTTTATTTATTTATTTATTTTTATTTATTATTATTTTTTTTTTGAATTATCTATAATCTTTCCATGTATATAAAAATTTAATATACTGTTTTGTTAATTTTTCTTTCCTTCCAAAAAAAATTGTCTTGTTTTTTTTTTTTTTTTTTTAACCATTTTATTAAAAAAGTAGCATCTTTTTAAAATACTTTAGTTCAACAACTTTACACAACTTAAAACGTTTAAAATACTGCATTTAATACAAACATACAATGGATTTCAAATAGAGTAAAGAAAGAAAACCATTATTATTGGTAACGTAAATCAGGGAAATTTAGTGAACTTAATCAGGGAAATCAGGGAAAAGTCAGGGAACTTTTTTTCACAGTTCCTGTCGCCACCCTGTATAAATTTAAAAATTGTCCGGGGGTTTACCCCCCGTAAAAGTTTCAAATTTATAGTCTTAAAAAGTCGCCACTTTTGTTTTTTGTACATTAGCCTACTTAAAATTTCGTTAAATGTAGTTGTTTCTGAAAAGTGTATGAATTTCATGATTTCATATTTTTTTCTTTTTCGTCTGTGGAAGGGGGGGGGGGTAACACCACAAATTACCACCCGGAGTGTCTCCCCTGGGTACGCCACTACATTATGTAAACATTACTTTTGAAACTAAACGTAACAGCTCTATTTTTCATTTCAAAATTAGTAATTAACAAAACATAATAATAATCTTGTTCATTACATTATGCAAATATTACTTTTTCAATCAAATATAGAGCTGTCACGCGTAGGATAAAATTAAGTTTTTAGTGAAGATAGCTCACTGTTTGCATCTTTTTGCAACTAATACTAAATAATGTACATTAGGAAAGCAAAATGCGTATTTCAAAAAAAAAAAAAAAAATCAACAATTAATTTGCAGGGTACTTTCATTTAAACGGTTTCCTGTACATGACAGATAAATTTAACAAAAATAGCATAACAAATGATTTTCGAAGAAATTTTTAGTTTAACAAATCAAAGAAGTAAAGTACTTTCATCAGGTCAGCAAATTCTTAACTTTGAGCCCTAAATATTTCTTATACAAATAGTAGTATAAAAATGTATGTAAATAATTAGTTCATTTGTCCCCCATTTGACGGCGTAATCATCCGAGAAAGATTACTTATTTATAAATTGTTGAAAAGCAAAACATTGCATAAAAAGTATTTGAGGCATATCAAAAGAAAAAAACTGAACTCGACTACTCAACTGGTTGTAAACAATTGCCACGAGAGAATAGTTACAAATTTTCGTATTTTTTCCCCCACTTAGCACTTACGGTTATCCTTTAAATTTGGCAGATGACGTTTTATGGCAATCTGAAAAATATTCTGCACTAAAACTTAACAGGAACAAATCATATAATCTTTACTAATAATAAAGCAGAAAGTCTCTCTGTACGGATCTCTGTCTGTCAGGATCTCTGTGACGCGCATAGACCTTTCGGCAGATTTTCACGAAATTTGGTACAAAATTCGTTTGTAGCATGGGGGTGTGCACCTCGAAGCGATTTTTTGAAAATTCGATGTGGTTCTTTTTCTATTCCAATTTTAAGAACAAAATTATCACAAGAGGGACGAGTAAATTACGAAATTATTATAACGTGGAACCGTAACATGGGCACAAGCCAATTGGCGAGATAAGAAAGAATCATAACGTGGAACCGTAACATGGTCACAAGCCAATTGGCGAGATACGAAATTATAATGTGAAACCGTACCATGGGTACAAGCCAATTGGCGAGAAAATTCACCATACATTATTTGTAAATATACAGGCGAACCAAAAGACCATTTAATTTTTCTATTACGGGCAAAACCGTGCGGGTACCACTAGTGAAAAATAAAATACTTTATAAAACATGTGAACATTATTTCGAAACGTACAGCATTCCATGTTATGATTAAATATGTCCAATTCTATTTCACCAAAATACTTCCTCAAAGAGGGAACAAATTGAAATGTTTAATGATGACCTTGGCATTTCTTTAAAAAATTATGACATTTACTTTTTATCTTAGTTGTTTATTACATTGGAATTATCCAACCCAGCAATACAAAAAATGAAACTATACCCAAAGTCTTCATTTTTTTTTCTTTAAAATGTTAGCTGTCATAAATCACTCTCAATAATTTCACGTTTTTTAAATTCATTTGCCACGGTATGTCTTTTTTGGAAGGGAATCGTTGTTAAAGTGTGATAAAAGGCACTTTCCCCCATTAAAATACATTCTAGGTTATAAATATAAATAGTCAACCCATGCTTCTATAATAATTAAAACGGCTTTCGTTCCTAAAATATTCAGAATATTTACACTTGTTTTGATAATATTTTTTAACTTGAAATAATATACAGCTGTGTAAAAAATGTCTAGAATTTCAAGAAAGATTCCGATCTGCTGCGAGCTTATCTCAAAAGATAAAGAGAATCAACGCCAAACTGTTGCTAAATAAAATATCCAGGCACATCTCTCGGCATTTTAGTCCTCGCAAATTAGCAGCGATCCAAGAGCCTATCAAAAATGTATGAAACACATTAGATTAAAACTCGGGCGTGGTGGGCGGTAGTTTAAACTATTCTGGTAGTTCAAGCGCTCCACTGACAAGATAGAGTGGTAAAAATTGCTGAATTATTGATTGAACAATTGTTTTGCAACGTTCAAAATGTTTTATGAATGTAGAGTAAGTGTTGATATCAGTGGCACGTGCAATAAAAGCAAATGACATTCAAGCAATACACTCAACATCGGATGATCATCGCAGTTGATTGGAAATTGATTAAATTATACATCACACCGAGAAAAATGTCTTGAGGAAAATATTCTTTTTTATTTTCAAAATTCGGTAGTGTGAATAGATCAATTAGTTTCACAAAAATAATATTAGGTGGATGCGCCAAATAAAGCCTTGTTGACCAATAAGGCCATCCCTTCATTTTTTACTTCCTTTTACAAAAAAGGAAGTATTGTATTCGCGAAAAAAATTTCACTCAAAAATCGGCATTAATTTCCATCGTGCGAACCCCCAAATGAATGTTGAGTTTTTTTTTTTCGACCCGACCACACGTACATATGATCCTAAGAACGTATAGACGCTCGAAATATTCATTTTGACGTTTCCCGAGTTAATTACAACGAATTTTCTCGTGACGTCTGTATGAACGTATGTATGTGCGTATGTATGTCGCATAACTCAAGAACGGTATGTCCTAGAAAACTAAAATTTGGTTCGTAGACTCCTAGTAGGGTCTAGTTGTGCACCTCCTCTTTTGGTTGTATTCGGGAGTTTCTAAAGGGGCCTTTCGCCCCTTTTTGGGGGGAAAATAATTATTAATTTCGATGTAAACTCAAGTGGGATTACAATTGGGCGGAAACTTGGCCATATATCGTTAGTTTCTTTTTTGCCAAGTTTTGTCGCCAACTTGGCGACAAATTTGGCGTTTTTTTTTTTTTTTTAATTTGGTTTCAATTTGGCCACTGTTGCTGATATTTAGAGAGTAAACTATTGAATCACATTAAAATTGCCAATAATGGGGAAATGACATTAAACTGGGGTAAAAGGAAGTCATGTGATGCACACACATCAGCTCGTTTCATGTAGCAGAAAAGAAAATTCGCTAGGTCGTGACTTTACAGTCAGAAAGTCTAACTGATGATCAAGCGTTATCAACTTACAGTTTGTTATTACCAGGTAAAAAGTAGTAAAAAATATTCCCAGGGCGGTGTTTTCAAAATATCTGGTCATATTTTACACTAACTTTTGTTTCTTCGTGGTTCACTGTAGTTTACTATCACAATATAAGTTGTTCATTGTTCTTGAGACCTAATTTATGCAGTTGAGGATTTCAAAAAGAAAAAAGCCACTGTGTCTCGACATTTTTTCCTGCGATTTGAGAACAAAGAAAAGTAGATTGTAGTCCATTAGGGCCATAGTTCGCCTTATTAGGACGTCGGAGTATCGGATGGGGTATATGATAATTTGCAGCATATGCTGCTTGCATGTGCGAGAACTCAGAAGTGACCATAAAACAGGAAACAATTGCTAGCTGAATCGTGCTAAAGTTGGAATTCAAAAATACGTCATGTTTTGAGTAATTTTTTGAATAATGGGGGAAATAAGACGTGTGTGTGTTGTGTGTGTGTTTGTTTTCTGATAGCAATGAAAAATATCTTTTAAATTATATATTACTTTTGAAGTCGATGAAGTAGGTATTAAGGATGTTTGAGTTTCACAACTTTTGCATTATTCGTATGATGCCCTTACCAACACCGCCACTGGGTTACCGCTTTAGGGAATATGTATGAACAGATGCGTAACTAAAAAAAAAAAAACAGAATAAATCTTTTTTTTTTTTTTTTTTTTTTTTTTTTTTTTTTTTTTTTTTTTTGGGCAAAACAACTAAATTGAGAATTCTCCCTTTAATTTGCGCGGAAAGCGGGGGAAAAAAATCCCCAAATGATGCCTTACTTACGAAGTTTGATAAAGTATTGAAAGAGTTATCGCATCCTCATACAAAAAACACCCTTTGAGAAATAATATAAATAACGAGGGCCCCAAATGTTGCGATGGATCTTACTCCTTTCCATTAAAGTAAACATGGAATTTTCGATCCTGTTTTGAGTTTATCAAATGTGGATTAATATGTTTTTATACTGACAGTAACGAAGTTATCTTTCTTTTTTCAGTTTCATGTTACTTTTTAGCTTTTTTTACCTTCAACCCTACGTGAGGTAATCCTTGCACAATATGGGCCTTATCAGAGACCTATATTCCTAATGCGGCCATATCGCCTTTCTTTTTAAAAACTACTGACAATTGAATCACTGAGTTCGAAATTCGGTCATATCCTTTGATAAACTCCAGGAGATGACTGGTTTTCGGACTCATCGGTTCGATTGAAATTTAAATTTTCCCTTGGAATATTTTTTTTTCTTCTTTTTTATGAGGCAGCTGATGAGTGTGCAAAAGCTGGAGCCAATTTAATCATAAATTAGCGAGATATTGGGTCATGAACGCACTTACATAATTAACGCACTTACCTTAGTAATAATAAACTAAGAATAATACATGCGTTTTGAGGCCTTGAATTAATATTTGTAGTGGGAATAAAAATTCGCCTAGCATTCTCTTTCATATATTGCTCATTTCAACTCATCAATCCAGATTTAAAGGAAAGCGGAAGAAGAAATGAGCTTTCAAAACGGTTAAATGAAGAGAGATTTCCTGCCAGTAATCTAGCGATAGCTGTCTCCATTATTTGGTCGAGAAGAATATGTTGAAAGAGTTATTGGATGATGATTTTTGAATATGTAGAAGTACACTTGAGCAACAGTGCCATCAGATTTTATTTTGTAGTGACTAAGATTTATAGGATACTATCACTCTACTAGTCACTCAAATCTACTTTTATGCATTTCGTAAAAGTTGGTTGATTGAGAAACTAATTAATGCCGAAGTTGAGAAAACTATTAATTTTCGCAAAATTTGGATTAACAATTAATACCCACTAAATGCATTCAAGTTTTGAATGTTGCATTAATTTGGTTAAAATCAAGCAAATGGAAGTACACGGTGTTATTCTAAATGCAGTTATGATGACAAATCAATAAGTAGGAAACAAAATCTAATAATTAATTACATAACAAAAGAATTACGCAAATAGTGTAATGCTGGAGAAAAATAGCAATAATAAGAGTATTTAAATATGCTTTATGATTCCTAAACCATTTGCCCTCTTCCCCCCGTTTTCGAAATATGTCTTAAAGTCAAGTGACAATTTAAGGAAAAGTCGCCACATTTATCGAGAAACGGAAGGTTCTGGAAATGTTGATCGAATTACCGATATCTTTGACAGAAACGAAGCTACAACTACAATTTAAGTGTTCGTTTCTCGCTAAATTTGGCGATTTTTTAAAAAATGTCGCGCAACTTGAAGACCATATATTTCGATGGTGGGAGGACGAAGGCAAATGATTTATGCGTCAAAAAAACACGTTTCACTATGCTCTTTCAATTACTATTAATTTAATTTTTTTTATTATCGCACTTATAAAGCATTGCTTAAAAGGAAATTCACTTAAACTTTGAGCTGAGAATAAAGAAGCCTTTACGTCAGTTTTTACATTCTTTACATTGACAAAACTTAATAATTTATTTTTGTATAACCGAACGTCTGTGGAAGTAAGAGTTATTTGATATGACAGTGTACTTTATTTCCAGGTTCGCTGTAAAATGTTTAAGAAGAAAAATAAAGAACAAGAGGAAGTATGCCATACGGAAAAAGTAAGTTCTTGATGTTAGTTTAAGAATTGTTATTTACTATTTTAATAATTTTTATTTGGTTTTATAGATAATTGGTGGCATAATCACTTCTACTGAAATTAAGGGCATATTTCTGAAACATTTGCTTGACTATCCTCATGTATATAATAGCCAAAATCACTAATCGAGTAACGCTCTGTCTCATCAACAATAAACCTCGTGCCATGGATAATTTGATTATATTTTTGGTAATTTTTGACGTGCAGGGAAATGGTTTATTTTCACAAAGCTGAACTGGATCCGGCAACTAAACTGTTTTACTGATAAGATTCACTTTAGGAGAATGAAGAAACGAAAAAGTGGTCATCAATGAACGCTATCTACTAGAGTTTAGGGTTAATCCACAGTGGTTAGGGTTTTAAGATTTCAGCTATGAAAATATCACCAAAAAGGCAAATGCTCCGTTCAAATATAGGAGCAATTTTCACCCGTCATACCTTGACGGGCGATTTTCTAAGTTTATATAGATACTACTGTCGGACTTAATTATAAATAGCCCTGATTTACCGAGAGCCTTAATTTAACAAGGACATCAGAAATACTTGTCAGTGAGAGCAGAACTCGCTTTTAACGAGAAAAATCCGATCATAGTGAGCAATATTTTTGTGTTTCATAAATTTCACTTAAATCAAACTCAATTATTTTTAACCCTATCATGATTTTAGGGCTGACCTTTTTTTTTTCAGGTAATTTCTTCCTTCGTCATAAAAATCAAATTAAAATAAGTGTACAATGGGGTCGTTTCCAAAATTTTTAAAGTATTTTTTTCTGAAAGAACATGCTTAAAAATATAGGATATAATCATATTTTTAAATAATTTGTTTAAGTTTAATATTTTTAAAAAAATACTGAAATCGGTGCGCTTTCATTGCTTACATTTCTTGCCGATGACATCACAAATGATGAAATGCCATTCAGTGTTGCCATTCACAGAGCAAAATATTTAATTCGCATCATAATTCACGTGTATTGGCAATGATATGGTTGATAGCAAGCGTAGAGCTCAATTTTATTCGCTTCTTGATTATCATAACGTGGAAACGCGATAGAAAGATGCGCCAAAGAGCATCATTTGTGACGTCATGAAGGCCACGCCTTGTTTGCAAAATTGGATAACTGCTGGGAAAATAAAAGAATTTTCGGGCTGGCTCCATTTTTTTTTTTATTTATTTTTTTTTTTTTTTTTTTGCTTATTCTACCAATTTCAGTGACTAAAAGTACTACTTTTGACTGAAGGAAACAACATCATTGAGGCGGTCAGAAGCAAAGTGGTATTTATAAATTTATCATGCTGCATAGCAGCACCTACCAGGGATACTAGTACTATCTCTTGCCCCAAGACAGGGGAGAGGTTCACCTTCCATTTGTACTGGTTATCTCCAAATTTTTAATTTTGCCACTTACACCCCTTTGCTTCTCACCGCCTCATTTGTGATTGAAGATAACTTCTTTCTTTCATCAAAAAGACCGGAATTTGAGAATATCTTGACATCTTTACTAATAATAAAGCTGAAAGTCTCTCTGTCTAGATGTCTGTAGGATGTCAGGATCTCTGTGACGCGCATAGCGCCTAGACCGTTCGGCCGATTTTCATGAAATTTGGCACAAAGTTAGTTTGTAGCATGGGGATGTGCACCTCGAAGCGATTTTTCGAAAAGTCGATGTGGTTCTTTTTCTATTCCAATTTTAAGAATAAAATTATCATAAGATGGACGAGTAAATTACGAAATTATCATAACGTGGAACTGTAACATGGGCACAAGCCAGTTGGTGAGAAAATTCACCATACGTTATTTGTAAATATACAGGCGAACCAAAAGACCTTTTACTTTGTTTATTACGGGCAAAGCCGTGCGGGTACCACTAGTCTTTAATAAACATAACTCAGTTCTTGAAAATCCTAAAGATAAAATATATCTCCACAAAGCATGTAACTCATAGTTTTGTTATAAAAATAACAATACAAAATGGAAGATGCTGGTTTTAATGTTATTGCAAGTGACTGTTGTTACAAAAATCTCGACATACAGGCAATAACAAAACTGCCATTTGAGGAGAATTAGGAGGAATGGGACGGCGGGGATGGAAAGAACAAATGCATTTATTTCGAAATAAAATGTGAAAATTATTTCTAGATTCTCCAGCAGATGTAGCAGGTTTAGACTAGGGCTGTCATTAAGAATTTTCGCAAAACCCTTGGGCTAATAAAAATCCCAAGGTCTAGGCAAAAACAGCAAGATCATATGACTAATAATAATTCTTAAAATATATTCACTTTTTTAAATAAACTAGCTACTAATGTAGCTGGTTAATTATTAATCTTGAAAACCATAAAGTAAAAGAAGATAATAAATACAAAAAACCATTTCTGAATTTTTTTTTTTTTTTTGAATAATTTCTTTTTAATTATTGTTGTAAAAATTGTCTGTCGCAAAAGCAAGGGGTGGGGCATTATTGTATTCATACAATTTTACAAATAGTACAAGGAAACCAAGGAAACAAGGAAATGACAGTCAGGGGTTGAAGAGGGTAGATTTTTTCCCCAAACGCAATCCTTTTAAATAGCCGCGGCTTGTTCATGAAGGACACCTCCATTCTACATTTCTTAGCCATATATAAAGGGTGTTTCGGTTAAAAGTTTCGAAACTTCTAAGAGTAAGGGGGCATCCTGACGACTCGAAATCATCTAGCAATGTGGGGTGGGAAATGCTTTCCTGAAGCGGTGATGTACGCGGAAGCATCATAAAGAAAAAAACCGTAAGTGAACAAAAGATCTCTGCTGAAAATACGAACATCTGCAGTCCTGGTTTTGACTTTTGCTCGATTTTGAACGCCCCCTTCCTACCTGCTAACTGTATTGAAATTTATATCTATTTTCATCTCAATCCATTACATTCAAAACGTCAAGCCATCGTAATATTAAAGTCAAATCAAGATGGACGCGAGTGAATTTGGATTTTTGTCGCAAAATATTTAAATAATAAGGTTAAACACCAGTAGTAGCAACTTCAAGTTTACTTATATACATTGAAGAAAGAAATGAACTATAATAATGTGTGAAATACACCGCCAGCTCAGTCATTTCTAGCCGAGGACTGCAGTTTCGTGCTTATTAGCACTCATCAGCCCGGCATAGGAAAGTGACCTGGAAATGACTGAGCTGGCGGTGTATTTCATGTATTTCTGCTTTAGCCCTGGCCAATGGGCGGTAATTTACTGAATATACCTTGCCTCGCGTTCAATCTTCGAGTTGAACCGAACCATTGCTTCGGTCACTCGTCTGGTCTGCTAATCCTGTATTAGCTACCAGTTTGTTTCGCACTCTTGGCTTCCTTAAACGGTTTTCCATCTCCAGCTCAGTCACTTTCCTATGCCGGGCTGATGAGTGCTAATAAGCACGAAACTGCAGTCATCGGCTGGAAATGACTGAGCTGGCGGTGTATTTCATGTATTTCTGCTTTAGCCCTGGCCAATGGGCGGTAATTTACTGAATATAATAATGTGATTTTTTTTTTTTTTTTTTTGTTGATACTTAACGTAACTATCATATTGAGTCAAATTTATTCATCAGTTATTTGAATTTAAAGTAAGTAACGTAAATACTTCGGATGGGAGAATGTCAGATGACCACTACTGAAATTTTTAGATTTTGGAGTGGCCACTAATGGATCAAATTTGAGGTTCGGGAAAAAAATGGTTAAAAAATTGACGTTCTGGCATTTTTAGATCATGGCACGATTAAGGAAGAGATGCTCTATAATACTCTCATTGAGTTTCAAGAGAGGTAATTATTATTGTAGACTTACAGTTTAAAAATATAGTTCGCTGTGGTCACTAGTAGTGTTTTAAACCGTGAAGTGGCCACTTATGAAACACTGGCCACTATTGGTTTTACTTTGCAATGATTTTGTTCTTTGGCTTGTTGTTGTTACATAATTCACTTTCGTTTTTACAGGTAACTCGTTCCTTCGTCACAAAAACAGTAGAAAAAACGGGTGGTGTACAAACCACGACAACGACCATCGAAGACGGTACGAGGGAGGACTTAGAAGCTGCCTTTAAAAAATTCGATTTCGACCCAAACAAATTCCACGCCGGTGGAACTAGCGTAACCAAAACAATCATTTACACGGATAGCTCGGGAAAGAAAGAAGTCCTAGAAGAAACTGTAGAAACATATGGGGATCCGGACAAAATCCAGCCATCTGAAACAGTGTGTAAAGAATTAGAAGACACTAAACCAAAAAAGTCTGCATTTAGCTTTTTTAAATCTCACGACAGCCCCGAAAAATCCAAATCCAACGCCGCAGCAGATAAAAAAGAACCTGCTGTAATAGTGAAACCTGGCAAGTTTGAAGAAGATTGCTTAAAATCACATAATGCCTACAGATCAAAGCATGGCGTGCCAGATTTAAAGCTCTCTAAAGAGGTTAGTGCTGTTAAAATGACATTTCTGTGTTCAAAATTACATTACTTTCAATTGTTCAACAAATATATTACTTTCAAGAGAGTGTCTAATAATTATATTCATTTCATCCTCATTTATGTGACAGCAAATGATCGAGTAACGCTGATGTCATCAACAATGAAACACGCGCCACAGCATTATAATCTGATAATATGTTTTGGTAATGTTTGACTTGCAGGGAAATGCTTTTTTTTTCGACAAGGCTGAACTGGATCCGGTAACTTAACTGTTTTACTGGTACAAATGACATTTTAGGAGAATGAAGAAACGTAAAAATGATCAGGAATGAACGCTATCTAACGGAGTTAAGGGTTAATCCTCAATCCACTGGAGTAGGGATAAAATTCAACTATCAAAATATCTCCAAACAGGCAATTGCTGCGTACAAATGTAGAAGCAAATTTTCACCCGTCATACCTTGACGGGCAATTTTCTAGTTTCTTTAATAATTGTCTTTTTTTTTAATTGTTCTTTAGCTAACTAAGTTCATTTTATTTTATAATACAGGTTTCAATCATGCATTACTAAGTTAAGAATTTCCCTCAGACCAAAAAAGGGACTAGAAGCTTTCAAATAGAAAGACACTTTAATTCAATTAAAAATACATTTTTTGATAGACGTTTTGTCATAGAAAAGGTGCTTTTTTTTTTTTCAAATTTTTGTTTTGCTAGACACATACAAAATCAAAGTATTTTTTGGTAGTAATTATTTTTTGAATAATGAAAAACTTCTAAACTACTTAGTTTTTAAAATGATGTTGAAAATATTCAGATTTATATCTTGATCAGATTCTAGTAGATAAGTAATTGAAACGAGCGTGGCGTCGATTGTATGAGTTATTACCCTTCGAAAAAAAGTTTGCTTTTATGATTATTGTTGAAACTTCTATGGGGCAAGGAGGGCACGAACTTGTGACCCAAGGGCCCTGGGTTTGATTCTAGCCACTCGAAGATCCACCGTCATCATTAATGGTGACTGGGGAACGTTAAATATGCTCGCGGTTACAAAGTCCTCCAAGTGAAACGACACCTCGTAGGGTGCTGGACCAGGGATAGCTCGGTTTCTGATCCGGATCAAAAAATTAGAGCATTCTTCTGGGTTCCATCCAACTGGTTAAACCACAAGTAGTATAGTTACGGAGGACCCTGGAGTGAAAAGCAAAGAAGCACTACTAATTCGGACAATATTCAATCATGAATGACTAAGCTTTAGAAAAAAAAATTTGGACTTGGTGAGCAAAAATGTATTTTAAATGAAAACAAAAAACTGGTGGCACAAAGTTGAAACCCCTATGTACTCAATATTGCGCCAGATGGAAAAACTATTAACCTTCTACAATGCCTATCTGGAATAATGTTAATATGTGCAAGTATTTTTTCACCCCCATATTAGAGCAATAATGGGAAAATTGTGTTTTAATGCCCCCCCTATGGGGGTTTTGCTCCCCATAACGGAGCAAAAACTACCCTATGTGTTATTCTGAGTTATAAGCTATATTATTATAAAGTTTTATTAAAATCCCCTCAGTGGTTTTTGCGCAAAAGAATAACGAACATCCTCACAAACTTTCGCATATATAATAGTAGTAAGATTTTAATGTGACATTAAATGGTCTTAATGGTCTGCTTTATGTATTTGTGGAAATTATTTAAATTTGAATGGAGCTTTTAATGAGAAGGGATTTACTTAGAAAATCATTTTACATATTAACACATTTTTCAAGTTAATTTTTTTTTTTCAATTTATTTAATAAGGGGTCACTCAAGCATTCTGTAAATATATTTTAGGTCATTTTGTACTCCCCCTCCCCTTCCGACTTGTGAGAAAAATTAAGCAAAAGCTACCCATCCCTCCCCCCGCCCCTCTTTTTTTTTTTTTTTTTGCTTGCATAAGATTTTATGACATTTTGTATGTCACAGAACGCTTTTCCCCCACTTTTGTTGATTTTTGTAACCCCTCCACTTTCGTCAGAGAAAATAAGCAACTATCAGTCTCCCTTTTTTGCTTTCATAATACTTGACCATTTGAGGTTAAGCATAAGGCAGTGTTTCCCAACTTTTCAGTGTTTGTGACCAAAACTTTAACTACAATTTTCACTCCGAAACCAAATCCAATGAGAACGAATTGACTATGTCCTTCCCTCCCTCATATTTGTATTCGAAATCGGTTTGCTCCCCCCTACTACCTCTACCCCCAATAACAGCAGAAGGACGATCATTAGTTTATGTTTCTCCCCTACGAACTTCAAAAAAAGTTGTACAGAACCACTTCTCACAGAAAATCTCCAAATCAAAATTAATCATGACTAAAAAGATAGCTATGAAGTAGTGATAGAACTCCCAATGTTAGCAACTTAGCTGTCGGTAACATAAGTTTAGGAAATGACTTATTGCACGAATAATAGACTTATTTTCGGTTAGAAATTAATTTAATATCCATTTCTGAATATTTTTTCTTCAAATATACTTTGGTGGAAGTAGAAAGCTTGATATTTGAGCAACTACAACTTTTTTTCGTCGACTTTCTATAGTTCTGCAGAATTGACAATTGGCAATTTAAAAACAAGATAGCAAAGAGAAAGATGTAGCATGTTTTGCGCCGAGTCCGTGCGATACATACAAGCTATTCACATTAGCCATTTCGAAAATTATGAAACTATTTTTATTTGTTACGAGTTGTATCTGCATGAAGATGCCCGTGCTAAGAAAAGAATTTGAAGGAAGACCCTTGAGTAAACTCCCCCCCCCCCCCCCGCCCTCTGATGTAGAATAATCATTTTCTTTATCTAAAATGCGTACAAATTCTTTAAAAACCTAATAAAATACTTTGCAATTTAAAATATTTCTTCAAATGAAAAATATATTCTATTACATAAACAGTTGCTTTGAAATGTAGATTAAAATCATAACATCATGGCTTTAATATACGATACAGAATAACACGAGATCATATTTTTATATATTACAAGTTGATTTTGAACACAGTAGTATCACTTATATAACGAATAAATACCTTTATGCTTGAAAATTAAATTAATGAATTACCAACGTTTTTCTGTTACGTCATTTAAGTCAACTAAGGTCCAAAAAGACCTTAACGCATGCAAGAAGTAAAAGTTTACCCTGTGCGGTAAGGATAATTGATAAAATTAATGATATGTCATTCCATTAACTTTTAAGCTAATGAAGTATAATTTCTAAATGTAGATTTGCTCTTACGCAAAAGAATGGGCTGATCACTTGGCAGCTACGGATGGCTTTAAACATCGGACAGAAAAACAATACGGCGAGAACATTTTCATGAAGTGGAGTTCAGATCCAAATCACATGGTATCAGGTAAGTAAATACTGAACTAAAGTAACCAAAACACATGCAGCTGACAATAGCTATGAATATTCAGGTCAGAATACTCAACAAAAATCGGTAAATTTTTTAACCAATTTATTTTTATGCGGTAGTAAATATTTTAGTTTTTTTTTTTTTTTTTTTTTTGCTTTCTGAAGATGTTTAAAAGTTTACTTTAAGCTAATGGTAATATTTAGGGGCTTTCCCGCAATTTTCACAGGGTCAAACTTTTATTTTGGGGAGCTCTGGACGGGGCGGATACAGACTACCATTTTAGAAGGGTCATGCCTAAGAATGACCCCCCCCCCCCCTCCCCATGAACGAAACCTCAGTTACAGGCACGAAAAATTTCAGAAACTGCTTGGATGTCGATAAAAATTACCAAATCGGCCAGGAATAAGGCCCCATATAGGCATAACCGTTGCAAATTAATTTCATGAGCTATGAAAAGAAGTAGTGTTTCAAATATAATTGGTTTATCTAATCTAATATATAAAAATCTCCTGTCACGGTGTTAGTGTTTGAACTCCTCCGAAACGGCTCGACCTATTTTTATACGTATTTGGTAGGTATGAGAATAGGACATAAAGTATATTTTATATCGCTAAGTAATCAGGGTGTCCCTATCCAGAATTTATTTTTTAAAATCATTGTAGAAGCTATTGTTGAAAATCATTGTAGAAGCTATTGTTGAAAATCATTGTAAAAACCATTGTTGAAAATCATTGAAAAAACCATTGTTGAAAATCATTGAAAAAACCATTGTTGAAAATCATCATAAAAGCCTTGCTTATATTAATTAAACATTTCATTTGTAGACAAACCGAAAATGGACGCACTTTTTTTTTTAACTTAATGTTTAAAAATATCATGTCACGGTGTTTGTGTTGGAACTCCTCTCAAACGGCTCGACCGATTTTTATGAAATTTTTGGTAGGTATAAGAATAGTTCGTAAAGTATATTTCATACCGGTAGGTAGTTAGGGTGTATCTATTCAAAATTGTGTTGGCTACCAAATGTCGAAATGACAGCTGGTAAAACAGTGACCAGTAAAACCCTCAGTTATTTAAAATTTTTATTTGTTGCCATTTTCTATTTGTTAAGAAAACAACTGTTTGTAATTAATCTAAGCAAGGCTTTTACAATGATTTTCAATTTCAATCTTTGGGAAATTCACGACTAAAAAATAGGAGAATGCGGGTAGGAGGATAAAGATTTGCGGATGAAAAAAAAAAAAAATACGAAAAAAGAGTCAATATAAGAAAAAGAGGACAAAGCTGGATAGAGACATCGTAATTGAATCCCTGGCAGATTTTGGCAAGACAAAGCGGAATCTTTTTTTTTTTTTGGATGCACTCCTGGTGGACAAACAAAAATTTATCAGGTCTATAAATGCCATCCTGCAATCGGCAATTTAGCGTAAAATTAAATTTCGTGGGGGACTGACCCCCCCCCCCCCATCACTCCGGATAAGGATGCAGAAGCTATAAAACCCCTTCCTTCATGAAAATCTGGACACGGGCCTGCCGGTTGAACATCTCAGAAATCTGGCAAACAACTTATACTACAAGCAAATCTTGTTTTGCAAAACTCCCGTGTTATTGAAAAAAATGTGAAGTTAGGTGTGTGATGATTTGGCTAAGATTCTAATTCGAACAATAATGTAAAAGATAAAATGATTCTTATGAAAAGAAATTCATTTTTTATGATTGTTGATACATCTAATAAGTGTTGGTGCTGCTTGATCTGAAAAGAATTGCGTATCAACAAATAAGATCTCGTTCTAAAAATGAATACGATATGATCCCCCCCCCCCACACACACAAGCATAAAATTTAATTTGATCTTCAAGACCACAAGAACCATTGTTAACACAGAAATAAGTTTATAAGTAAATCCCTACTAAGGAGTCGATTTCAATTTAGTTAAAATAAAGGCAATATGTTTGGGTAAAAAGTTCCAGTATTTTGAACATGTATATTTTATCTAAAATGAATACATCTCACTAATATGGAGTTGTAAAATCTTTTTCAGTAATAACGTGCACAAACAATGTCTTAAAATAAAGGGCTCGGAGCTGAAATGTGACAAGCCACAAGGAGTGACTTTTCGATTAAAATTTTTGTTTCTCATAACTAATATTGAAATAAACATGACAATGGGTTACGGCATTTGAAGAAAAACATATCTGGTTTAAGTATTGCAGAATATAGAATGTATAATACCTTTGAAAAATTCTATAAATATGTTTTATAAGTTGGAGATTGGCCTACTGAAAATTCACATCATGTGGCATATCATCATTCTGGCCCCGAGCCCTTCAAACATACTTATACGTTTTCACCTCATTTCCATGAATCTGTTAAGATTTTCGAAACTTTTAACTCAAATAAAATAAGTTTGAAATGACTTACCTTTTACTTCACGGCGCAGGGCTATCATATGCAAACTAACAACGCCTGGATTAGAAATGTCATTAGGATTCACTTCAATGACGACTCTTTAAGAAATCGGGATATGGTTCACTACTTTCGTTCAATTATATTAGTTGAATAAAAGTCAATGACGAACAGAACTAACACATTTAAATCCTATTCAATGAACAATGTTCTTGCTTTCCAAAATTTGGGAACTATTCACTTCAAAAATCTCGTCTTTGTAAATAAATTCAGATTGCATTTTACAAACAGCTTCCACAACTCTAACAATGGAACTAACTTTCAATATAGCAGGTAGATCTTGAGCCGTGACTTTGTTCACAGAAGTAATCCAACCATGATGTTCAGCTAAGTTAGTGTCTTGTTGACAATCTCACAGTTTTAGCAAGTTTTCGTGGCAAATTCAATTTTCTAATGTGTTTTCTTTCATAAAAAGTTAATGATTTTTTGTTAAAAAGTTTTTATGTGGCATGGTGTATCAAAGAAGAAGTTCGCAATCACTAACGTATAGTTTACTGCAAATTACTTGTTCTTTGGTTGTTGGCACTAAAGCAAGTGAACTTATGAAGTTTCAAACTACTTAACTTCAATTAAGTTTCCATTCCAAGAACAACACATTAAGAAACCTTATTTTCTTTTAGCTATGTGTTGGCAATTCATGCTACACGTTCTTAAAGGATAAAAATCTGTTCATGAATACAAAGCATAAGTTCTTTGGTTTGAAATCAATATTTTACTTTTATGTGGCTGCCATTCATTTATAGGTGTATTTATCAAAAATAGTCAATATGAATTCAAAATTCATAGAATTAAAAAATAATAATAAATCTTACGTTTAACAGCAAGCATACTGTTAACAGAATCTTCCGAGTTGAATTTTAATACGTTGCCATTCGGAAGGGAGGAATCTTTTTCAAAAAGTATGCTGTTTTCAAACCAGTTGTTACCTTTTTTTTTCCTTTTTTAGTTAAACCCATAGCTTATCGTATTCCGCTCAGAAGAGGATATCACAATTCAGATTAAACATCACAGAGAAAAAAATTACATTCAGGGCTTCAGCAGAAATTTAACCGTCATCTCCTATATTGCACGCAGGCAGATGCTGGAACAGATGGCGCCTTTCCTCTCAATCCATAAGCCTCTATCTACAGCATTTCTGAATCTGGGCCGTGGTAGCCTGATCGGTAGGGCATTGGACTCGGGGCCGGAGGGGCTCGGGTTCGATCCCAGCTGGTCGAAGACCCACCGTCGTCATTAAAGGGGACTGGGCGACGTTAAATATGCTCGTGGTCTCAATGTCCTCCAAGTGAAACGATACCTCTGGGGGTGCTAGTACCAGGTAGCTATTAGCTCTTGGACTAGTTCTAAATTCTCATTAACTGTTCGATCCGGTGATGGTGCTGCCATCTATCGGTATATAAAATAATGGAGGCAAGGCACTAGTATGCAGACCTCGACATAAATACAGTTGTAGTCAGTTGTGACTCTTGAATAGAAAAATAGAATAGAAAATTTCTGAATCTTTATTCTCGCAACTTATTATTTTTTCAATGTGTTTGGGATGGTCATGCCATATTTTAGTGCTTTTTTTAAAGGTATATTATAATGGAATTGCCCAATGAAATTTTGTCGCAATTTTTGAACTTACCAATTTAAGCTAATTTCGATAACTTTTGGAAATGAAGAAGGGGGGGGGGGTGAGCTGAAGCGATTTCAAGCGCAGCCTCCCTTTTCCTTTCTTCGTGGTTTCAAAGTCTCCAAACTTCCGTTAATTATTTTAGACATTTGCCCATCGTTTTTGATCTGACAGCACTAATCAATAAACTGGCTAAAAGCAAAAAAAAAATACTTTTTGGAGATATTAACACTGACTTAATACCATGAGATAGTTTTTTAGCGGTAAGAAATAAACACTAAAGTCGCTTCGTAATTTTTTAAATAAATGGACGTTAAATCTTCGTACTTAAAGCATGAGCGAGAAATTTACAAAGCATTATTTTTGCACCTCGGGTAAGCAGCAAGAAGACGGAATTTAAACCGAGCGATGCATTTTTTTCTTTTTAAATGTAAGCAAATGAAACCTTAAAAGAATTCTAACTAAAAAATTAAAATATATCTGCCAGATTTCCGTTGAACTAGACTCTAAACACTGGCAATGCTAATAAATACGAACTGAATTTGTTTGCTAAACCTGTCGGGAAAGTGTTAATTTTTCTATTTTAAGATAAGAGTTATTTTTCTATTTTCCTTCTTATTTTTCTATTTTCCTTCTTATTTTCCTATTTTCCTTCTCATTTTCCTGTTGGTTACTTTTTGCATCTGATACGCAAAGATAGGATATCGCCTTTTTTATGCTGCAAATTAAAACTCATTAATATACTATTATATGTTATTAGTTTATATTTCATAATTTCCATTATTTTAACAATTTCAGTTACTTTCGTATTTAATATTGTTAGGAAATGAAGCTGTAGATAGTTGGTACAGCGAAATCAAAGACCACACTTTCGGAAAAGAGCCCAAAAGTCTAAAATCGGGTAAGAAAAGTTTTCTTAAAGTAAATACACTGGTAAAATATTATAGTAATACTAGTATAACGGCATCAATAATAATTTTCATTATATTTGTTTTCCTATCCTAATTTTATGTTAGTAATATAATCGAATGTGTAGCTTTCGTGACTTCACTCAGATAACGTAAAAGGAGATAAGCATTATGTGACAAAAGAGTAACAGTAAACAAAATTTAGATAAATGTTACCTATGAATAAATAATGCATGAAATTTATAAAGCTTTGTAAGCTAAATGGTTAGATAAATTTAAGCTCGTTTTTTAATACAAAAGTCCGAATTATAATTGAAAACTAGAGCTCATTCAATGATGAGGACAGCTGGTTGACGTTGTGTTGCCTACATTAAGTTTGTAGTTTGATTAAGTACATAAATTCTGTACCTCAGAGCCAGACTGACGTGAGTCCAAAAACTGCGATTTTCATTTTTTAGTGCATTATATGTAGAATCATATTCCGCATCGAGCCTTGTGAACGTATTTTTTTTTTTTTTTTTTAATCCTTTGTAATTATTTACTTGCGTTAAAAAAGCGCGCGTCCAATCTTTTGCATGAGCCAATAACCTTTTCTCCTCTGTCTTGTAAAGTCGCGATTATGTGACTTGCGAGGTATCTGGCTCTGAGGTACGGAATTGAGACGAGCAGCAGATGATCTGTATATAACGCGGAAGTCGAAAGTGAAACTCAAGACGACAGCAAGAATCGAACTGTTTAACAAAAATATGCGTACCATGGGCGATGTAGATCGGCCACTACACTCAGATCCAAAATTAAGGTCACAAACATAAAATCTGCAAAAATTGAAAAACTATTCACTGTGTTGCCACGAAATTTGGCAAAGAGGTATATTACAATGAGAGAAAGGAAGTACTGTCCAACCATGGATTGTATGGAATTGGCAAACGTCCAGTTAAGGCGAGTCTATCTGAATGAGGGAGAAAAACAGAAATTTTATGTACGTCTTCGGCTCATTTGAATGAGATTTTACTTAATTTAGAGGATAGACAGTAGAAACACAACAACATGGAAAAGATTTTAATTGGGAATTAAGAAACATGCTATATCAAAACGTGTTAGATTTTGAATCAGAGATAAAGCATTTATCTGAGGGAAAAGCTTGTCTAATATGGAGTGTGACCACTGTGCACTACTATACAAGCTTCACAACGAGCTTTCATACTGTTTATGAGGGTGTCAATCAATGCTCGAGGGAATAAAGATCATTCTTCCAAAAGCGCGGCTTTTAATCCTTGGAAGGTATTAGGAGGGTGTCACACTGTTCAAGGGCGTTTCCTAGACCATCCCAAACATGTTCAATAGGATTGAGATCCGGAGAAATCTCGTGGACTGTCCATATGTAGGGCATTCACTTCTTCAACGTGTTTGTGACCTTAATTTTGTACATGAGTGTACTAAAATGTGGTAGATTGGTGACAAGAAATCGTGAATCGCGTGAAATGTCTTCTCATTACGATCTTTTTAAGAAGAGAACGTAGTGATATGGTAACTAAATATGAAGGATGGTGGGAAAAACATTGGTTGTGAATCCAAGATCCTCATGACGTGCTTAACCTCATAATGTGCTTCATGACGGAGCATGTCGTCGTATAAAATCTTGCTTGCGACAGGTTTTGTCTGATCTGATCAGTTTTTCACGTGCAGCGAATTTGAAAGAACGGAGAAGGATTAAGGTTCCAATTAAATTTCAAGTGCACCATGAATAAAAGAAACTATGTCGCAGACTTCAGCGAAGAAAAGGATGGTAAGATCTAAGATGGATGCAGAGGATCTAGAGTAGCTTAAAATTTCTGTACTGACCACTGGTTGTAAGAAACTATGTCACAGACTTCAGCGGAAGAAAAGGATGGTAAGTTCTAAGATGGGTGCAGAAGGCCTAGAGAAGCTTAAAATTTGTGTACTGACCACTGGCAGAGAATTTGAAAGAACGGAGAAAAGATTAAGGTTCCAATTTAATTTCAAGTGCACCATGAATAGAAGAAACTATGCCGCAGACTTCAGCGGAAGAAAAGGATGGTAAGTTCTATGATGGGTGCTGAGTAGCTTGAAATTTCTGTACTGACCACTGGTTTAACGTAAGAATCCATTAAAATATTAATACAAATGTTCAAGAAGTTGCAAATGGTCGTCGAAGAAAATTTGCAACAACAGGTGCCAACTATGGGAAATTGCAAAAAAAAAGAAAGAAAGAATCGATACTAGTTCATAAGAAACGTTGCTTGGCAGATTCGTGAAGCAATCGGATGTCAAGTGCCACGATTTAATGTGGTTTCTTGTTATTTCTCCTTCCAGATTTTTTTTCCACACAATAAGAGACAAGTTTACTAGTCAATTATTTACATAAATTTTAACGACAATTATGCTTTAATGTATAGTGAAATCCGGTTACAACAAACTTCAAGGGATCGAAACTTTTGTTCGTTTTAACGAGAATTTCGTTGTAATCTAATTCTAGCAATATATTGCAAATTAAAATGGAACTGTGAATTTACTTTATTTCGTTGCAGTTTTATTCGTTGTAACGGGATTTCACTATATATGTTTATTTGAAGTTCATATGCAAGTTTATTATAACGGGGACTTGACTCAAACACTGAAACTATTTAAACAAAAAAAATCTGAGTAATGTAATTTAAAGGTAAGTTTCAAAAAATTACGCAGTATGATATTTTCTTGGTTGTTTTACTAGCAGTTATATATATTTTTCTTTTAGGCCACTTTACACAAGTAATATGGAAAGCAAGTAAACAAATGGGCGTGGCGTGGGCCAAGAGTAAAACCGGAAAAATTCTTGTTGTGGCCAACTATGATCCTCCAGGAAATTTCGTTGGAAAGTTTTCAGATAATGTTCCACCTCCAAAAAAATAACATTTCGAACCTAATTTTTCAAACTCTCTTCCAGTATTGTTTTTTAAACATATACAGTATTATTTTAAACTTTAGATTCCCAATGTATAGTGTAATGTGTCATAAAATAATACTTGGTAAACTATACATTGAATTAGAGAGTGCATTTTATGTCTTCAATATTTAACCTTTTACGACCCGACGAGCTTTAACTCCGAGTTCCATACAGCAAAACGATAAAGGGAAACTGTATTTGGAGAAATTAAGAATTTTTTTTGTCCAAACTGAAAATTCAAGAAAAAAAAACAATAAAATTGTGTTTCATAACTTTCATATAAGGTGCTTCTCGTGCAGCAAAAAATGTAACAAGAAAATTTCAAACTCTTTTTCTAAATCTGGAGAAATTCGGGTCATAAAGGGTTTAAAGATTTACTTATTTCATTTCAGGAGACAATTAGGACTCTATGTAAATAAGACATGGTTTTTTTTCTTTCTTTTTTAAAATTTTTATTAAGAAATTTACTGTAATTCATTTAACATTCCATGCTATTTTACGAAATTATGCAGCAAAGGCGCATGAAGCAGACCATATCGTCGCCTCAGAGCAGCAGTAAGATATCTTAGTGTTATGTCTGCGATTAGATATCTTAGTATTGCTTTGAGGCGACGATATATTCCCAGACGATGTAAGGCAATGGGTAACAATAAAACAGCAGTAGAGCTCCAATTATCCGAATCAACTGGGACCGAATCCCATTCGGGTATTCAAAAACCCGGACAGTAGGATTTTTCTCCAAAATAGGTCTATTTTAATTATGTGATGAGTGCATATGTTGAAAATGGGAGAGAAAAACTATTTTTTAAGGAAAGAGAGCTTTTGATTAACCAAATGAAAAGGCAACACGTTTAAATGTTAAGAGTACTTACAAGTTCTTACCTACAGTAATTGTATGTAGGTACAATTTCCTACTTTCAGTATGTAGGTACAAGTTCCTACTTACAGTAAGTGTATGTAAGTACAAGTTCCTACTTACAGTATGCAGGTACAATTTCCTAATTACAGTATGTAGGTACAAGTTCCTACTTACAGTATGCAGGTACAATTTCCTACTTACAGTATGTAGGTACAAGTTCCTACTTACAGTATGTAGGTACAATTTCCTACTTACAGTATGTCGGTACAAGTTCCTAGTACAGTGTGTAGGTATCGTACTTTAATTGAAAGTCATTGCTTGATGAATACCTCGGTCAAAGTAAAATGTTTGACTAGTTTTGCGGAGGGTTAGCGAGTAGACGGAATCATTATTACTTCCTTTTACAAAAAAGGAAGTATTGTATTCGCGAAAAAATTTTCACTCAAAAATCGCCCTTAATTTCCATTTTGCTCACCCCCAAATGAATGTTGAGTTTTTTTTTCGATTCGACCACATGCGGAAAAGTGCCTAAGAATGTATAGACACGCGAAATATCCATTTTGACCATCACCGAGGTAATTACAACGACTTTTCTCGTGACGTCTGTATGTATGTGCGTATGTGTGTATGTGCGTATGTGCGTATGTGCGTATGTGCGTATGTATCTCGCATAACTCAAAAATGGTATGTCCTAGAAAGTTGAAATTTGGTACATAGACTCGTAGTGGGGTCTAGTTGTGCACCTCCCCTTTTGGTTGCTTTCGGATGTTCCTAAGGGGGTCTTTTGCACCTTTTTGGGGGGAAATCATTGTTAATTTCGATGTAAACTCAAGTGGCGTTATAATTTGTCGGACACTTGGCGATATATCGCCAGTCTTTTGGTCGCCAAGTTTTGTCGCCAACTTGGCGACAAATTTGGCGGAGTTTTTTTTTTTTTTTTTTTGGTTTCAATTTGGCCATTGTTGGTGATATTTAGAGAATAAATATTGAATCACATTAAAATAGCGAATAATGGGGAAATGACATTAAATTGGAGTAAAAGGAAGTCATGTGATGCATACATCAGCTCGTTTTGCGAATCGCAATATGTGTTTCCGCGTATTTTTTCTTTCTTTTTTTCTAAAACTATGAAAGCGATTTGGATAATCAGCGATTCAGATAGTAGAAGTTCGGATAATTGGAGTTATACTGCACTTAATTAATGACCGTTCTCGGAAATATAATGCTCACCTTCAAGGATTCTTCAATCGCATGACCAGTTTCGTCATTTACGATTGCCACTTTCGACGATTCTTCGATTGCAGGGTAAATTTCGTCATTAACGATTGCCGTTTTCGACGATTTTTCGATTATAAGGCAAATTTCGTCATTTACGATTGCCACTTCCGAGAACTCTTCGATTGCGAGGCAAATTTCGTCATTTATGACATTTGTTTCCTCGCTGTATGAAAACCTCATGCTCAAATCTCGCGAAATTTTCGGCAATGTAATGAAACGTTTACTCGGTTCAATTTCCGCAAAGCAGTTTCGTCAAACACGATAAAATTTCGTAAGATTTGAGCATGCGTTTTTGAGAGTGAGATAAGGTATATTTTGTTGATATTTCATTTTATATGCAAGGATAAAATTAAGATTTCATTGCATCAATGTACACTCGAATCAGAACTTCTGTATGATATGATTGTTGAGTTAATTTGCTTAGTTCAATATGCATTTATTTTCCATCCAACTTGTGTTTCTTATTGTACTTCAATGTATAAAATTTCCTACACTTTCATAATCATATAGGACTTTTCTGCGAAATAAATAGGTGTTTATAGAAAATGTTAAAACTGTTTTACTGCATAAAGTTTCACAAGAAACTGCCTTAACAAAGTGCTTAATTTACATACGTTTTGTAAACGCATCTGTCTGTACTAAACTTGAAAACAATATTTTGCTCTTATAAAATGTTTGATGTTTCGTATTAATAATATATCGTCCAATAATCCGGCCTGACCTTAAAAGCAGTTTTTCACTCATTTAGATTGCTGTCAGTGTTCTAGTACCAACAGTCTGCTAATAAATTACTGCAAAAATTTTATCAATTCTAGTGCTAATTTACAAGCACATGTTATGTAAGTAGAACAAACAAGGAAGTGTAATAATGCACAATACTTCATTTAAATGTGAAATGTTTTTACAGAATACGTACTTTGATAACCAAAAAACGTAAAAGTATATTAAAGTGAAAATTGTGTCCTATAAATTGACAATAACATTTATGCTTCAACTACAAGAAAAGAAAAGCCAACGTCGTAAGGCAACAAGCAAACAATCTTTTTTCGTAAAATTTGTGACATTTTATTAGCTCTGATTGCAACACGCCCCCGTAATATTAGTACAGTGAAACCTCGATTTTACGTCTCTCGAATCCACGTTTTACCAGCATTTTACGTTTTTTTCATCAGGTCCTAGTTTTTTCCGTATAACAACAATGCTAAATTAACCCGGATCATAAGTTTGTTACTCATGGAATTTCCTGCATTTTGCGTTTTCCCTGAAAAATAAAAAGGAGAGAAAAATTTTCTAAAAAAAGCAATATTTTCCTTTTGCGCTTTTTCAATGCTAATCCACGCTATTGAAAGTTGATTATGGAAACAGAAATGTAATCCACATTCCTCTGATTTCGTCTAGTCAAGGGATTTCAATCCTCCTGGGAGATTCTGCATTCTCTTTGAACTCAATGATTAAAAAACAATCCACTATTATAGACTACTTTTAACCAATAGACCAGGATTCGTAACTAAATGTGTTAAAATCAGTGGTTGGAAAAAACTACATTTTTTTTGTAGCGAACTACAACTACAACTACTTTGTTACAAATGTAGTTAACTACAGCTACAACTACTTTTTTCAAAATGTAGTAACTACAAACTACTTTTGAAATGTAGTCGCTACTTCGCTACTTTTCAAAAAATAAGCAAATAAAAAGCATACACAATAGGCTGTCCCTGAAAAAATGAAAGTCAATTTTTCAAGTCGCATAAACTCTTGTATTTTTCCTCTTGTGTCAATACAATCGTGAAAAAAAGTTTCATGTAATTTGCACAAGGGCAACCCGTGCCGACTTGCACAAAAAAAAAAAAAAAAAAAACGTTTTTTAGAAACTCAAAATTTCTGTTGGGAAACGTTGCCCCTGTACCCAACACCCCACATGTACCACAAGAACATTTATTCAAATTAAAAAACGTTTAGATATGCCACACTTGACCGAAAATTTATAATTTTATTTAAAAAATTGATTTTTTTTTCAGTTATCTTTTAAAAAATTACATATAAATTTAAATAGAATATCAAGTTCAAAAAATTAATAACGAACACATTTACAGATCAACAATTACAAACGAATAATAAAAAAAATAATATATTTTAAATGAAAAATTTAATTCAACCTGGAAAAAAACCAGATCTTTGAGTACTATGTGGGAGACTTAAAAATTTCAGGAAAACAAACATTTCTATTTAACGCCAATTACCTACTTTTCTACTTTACTGTTTATATTTTTCAGCTTAATAATTTCGTAAAATCTTACATTTCTGAAAATATGTATCAAAAACTTAATTTTTTGAAGAAAATTATAAATGTTAGGCACGTGTGAGATATCTAAATGGTTTTTAATTTGAATAAATGTTTTTGTGGTGCATATGTGGGTATAGGAGCAACGTTTTATCAACAGAAATTTTGAGTTTCTAAAAAAACATTTTATTTCATTTTGGCCTTGCATTACACAAGTGCTGATTCACTCACAGACATAATCGGCACTTGCTGCCGTTGTTCAAATTATATGAGTTTTTTTGGATGTAAAAGGATAAAATATAAGAGAGTGTGCGACTTGAAAAACCAACTTTCGATTTTTGGGGAGGGGGGGGGGGATCGTGATACACACACATACACACCGTAAGAAAATTGAACAAAAAAGATTGATAAAATAGCTCATCAGAAGACATTAAGAAAAATGTCCGTTATACTCTCACACACTGTAATGCTCGTATTAATTGTAAGTCCTCCAGAACAGTTCAATTTCATCCTTTTCTATAATATTTTAAGTAGCTTCTTTTTATTTGGTGAATACTGTCAAAAATTTAAGCCTCGCTAAAATATTTTTGTTTTTTAATCTTCGGTCAGTTCATATAAAATTCACCAAATTTTCAACTCGCGAAATCACCGATATCTTTATTTTCGCGAAAATGAGTTCTTTTTGCAATATGAATATTGGTGAAATATAAAAATTACAACGGCAAAAAAACTAATGGCGTCAAACAGATAGAACGTATGGCGTCAAAATGAAATGCCTGAGGTCATCTCGTATTTTTATGAGTCTTATTTCTCATTGCATCCGCTGATGTACTTGTGTAAAATTTAAGCCAATCAAATTCGTTTGAACCTTTTTTTTTTTTTTGTTTTCAGTTTATTTAAAAGTAGTTTCCAGAAATCGCTGCAAACTACTATTTTTTTGTAGTTAACTACTCACTACACTACTTTTTTAAAGAAGTAGTGCGCAACACTACAAACTACTCAAAAATGTAGCTACTACAGTAGCGTCGCTACTTGTAGCGCGCTACTTCCAACCACTGGTTAAAATGATCTTAAAATGGTGTGCATCACCTTTTAAAAGAGTCACTTCGGCTAATTTTAGTTTTTTTCCATTTGATTTTTTTTCTATGTGTTTCCCGTATTTTACGTTTTCCGTATCTTACGTTTTTAAAACGCAGTCCCTTGAGAAACGTAAAATCGGGATTTCACTGTATTATGTACGGAGGCATTGATTGTACTTGCCCTGTCGTGGGAATGGTTGCCAAGAAACAAAAATAAATAATAGTGAAAATCAAGGTGATTTAGTTAATAATGTTAACAAATTAATTTCAAGGCAAACTTAAGCATGTATAGACTTGTTAATTTTGGTATTTTGAAACTTTTCAAATAATTTTGGTTTTTGACTCTTTCAGCATTCAGCATGTCATTCATGTCAGCAGTTTAAGAGCGTTTTGAGAAGCTTTTCTTAACCACGTATAGTGTTTGTTTACATGTCCTAGCTTTCAAAGTCTGCATTTTGATAAAACATTACATAGTGGAGGAAAATTCTTTTCACTTTAAATGGAAAAGTAGTGCATTGTTACTAACGCCCTAATTCGCCGACACTTAAAATTTTATCCCCCTCTTAAATATCTCAAAAATTAAGATTGAAACTGAAAAACAAGCAGGAAGGAAGTTTCGAGCCAGCGAAATGGCGGGAACACCTTTTTTTGAACTACAAGGAAAACTCTCCAGCATTTTCAGAAAATAATACTTAGCAAAGCAGAAGATTTCAACATTTGCAGCAAAATTTGTGCCTTATTATGTTGTTTGAGTTTCAGAGCAATACTATAAATGTTATGTCAGACGTCCCGCTACTAGGCACGCTGTGTAGAATTTCACTCAATAGTTGCATCAGACGATACCAGTAAAATCTGCATCTATATATCTTTTTACCAAACTCCCTAGGGTCTGGTGGGGGAAAGTGGTCAATGGGGTAAAGTGGTCATAATTCAAATAAATGGCTATACCTTAAAAATAAATGTTCGAATGAATGTGAAAATTTTATTTTAGAGTAGTGCAGTTAGAAACTACATTTTGAATACAAAATTTTACAACTGGCAAAATTTTATTTGGTAAAAAAAAATATTTTGAGTGATTATGAATTTTTTAAAAATATAAACACCTTTTTTTAACTTCCTTGGGAAATTTTGTTTGTTAGAATTATGAACAGATTGACTGCACAGGAAGCTTCCTACATGTCTCAAGAACTCATACTCATTAGCAGTTAGCTGAATCTCTTTTGAATAATTTTTTAGAACAATTTTAGTAAGATGGGGTAAAGTGGTCATAATATTAGGCTTAACGAATATTGTTCTTTTAAAATCACTTAATCTTTAAGTATAAGGCAGGTATCAATTAAATATTAATTTCACTTAATATGTATTGTTTTTACAGTAAACAAGGTTAAATATATGAGTATATGCGCATGCATACGCATATACTCGTGTAGGCACGTATATATACGTATTCACATAAATGCACCAATAAACACGTATTTGGGTATCTCGTAGTATTTTTTATCTATACAGATATACATTCGACTATACACGTATATACCCGCTTATACTCGTACATATACGAACACTTATATACTCAGGTAGACACGACGTATATACACGTACATACTCGAGCTGACACTTACATACTAGCATATGATATACATGCATGCAGGGTGAGTTTAAACTCTTGGGCAAATTTTTAAAAGGTGTTAGAGAGGAGCATAAGAAGTAAAAATCATAAGAAACATATGGCCACAAACTCAACGCTGACGCGCTACATGCACGCAAAGCCAGAAAATAATGAATGCAAAACAGGTCACAAATTTATTACAAAAAAGACAATTTTACACAACGACTTAAAAAAATTTTAAAGTCATTGATGAAACTTGCGACCGGCATATGTAATACATGCGTCGTAATCACTCTGTTGCAATTACGAGACCCTTGAAAAACTTTCATCAGTCGCTGCGCCTTTGTTGCGATGCGTGTATTAGAGCTACTACAGGCCTTACTTTTTAACAACTGTCTAAATATTTCTTAAGAACTAAAATGTCGGGTAAAATCATCTTTGTGTAACAAATTTGTGACCTGTTTTCATTCCATCGATTTCTGGCTTTGTGTGCATGTAGCGCGTCAACGACCATAAGTTCCTTACGATTCTTTGCTTCTTATCCTCCCCTTTCACACCACTTAGATTTTGCCAAGATCAAGATTCACTATGTAAGCATACATGTATATTAGCGGATATACTCGTAGATATACGTGGATACATGTACTGATGTTTACACGTAAATGTACGTATATACGTCTAACAAGTATATAATCGTGTTTACACGTAAGCATACGTATATACTCTTGCTTCCACATATATATATGTACGTGAGTAGGCACGTACCAAACACGCACTGGATATATCCACGAATTAACTCATGTATACCCGTATATGTATGTAAGTACACTACTGGCCGTTAAAATTGCTACACCAAGAAGGAATAATCTGAATGAAACAAAATTTTGCACACGTGATGGCAACATTGACACTAGAAAACGATTACAAAATGAAAGCAAAATGATCATTTATTACTAGAAAAATCTCACATGAATGGAGGTTTAAGTACCCTGTTGCGCCACCTCTAGTTGGAATTTAAGAATCGATACGGTCGAGCATTGAGGTACAGCAGTTTCGTACGATGTCTTACGTCTTCTCGTACCACAGTTGCTGTAAACGCGCCACTAATTTGATCAAATTTACAGGCTGTCCAATTTACCGTCTCAAGTGATCCCAGATATGCTCAATTTGTGACAAGTCATAAATCGCAGACCAGAGCATCACGCAGACCAGAGAAAGTGATAATGCGGAAGAGGAAATCCCTTTTCACCCTTGCTGTGTTTGACCGAGCATTGTCATGTTAAAAAATGGTTCCTGGGAGCCCCGTCGTGAGTGCTAACACGTATGAGTTTGATCGAATGAGTGGCACGTTTACAGCAACTGTGGTACGAGATGACGCAGGATATCGTAGGAGACTGTTATGTCTCAATGCCCGATTGTTTCGCTTCAAGTACATCGTACATTCACGCTAGAGGTGTCTTAACAGGGTACTTAAACCTCCATTTATTCGAGATTTTTCCAACCATAAATGATCAATTTGCTTTAATTTTGTAATCACTTTCTAATGTCAATTTTATTATCACGTATGTAAAATTTAGCTTCATTCTGGCAATTTCTTCTTGGTGTAGCAATTTTAATGGCCAGTAGTGTATCTATGTACACTTATATATGCGTATATACGTCGACTATACACGTATATACTCAGAAACTCAGGTATGCACATATATACTCGAGATACATGTGCAAACACGCAAATGATGTTCGTTTTGCGCGTATATACTCGCATATACACGTGACTCGTATATACTCGTGTAGACACGTATACACTCCTGTAGGCAGAAACGTATACATGCTTATACGCTCGTGTATACACAAATATACTTGAGTAGGCACATGCATGCATGTACCTGATGTATACATGTATTTATTCATATATGAACATGTTTACTCTTGTTTAAACGACACGTATATACTCGTGCATACTCGCATATACTCGTACATATACTTGTAACTATAAAAATAACCAAAATATACAAATAATAGGGTTATTTGTAACAGTTTTGTAACTGTTTTTAACTATGACCACTTTACCCCATGCTATGACCACTTTCCCCCACCCCATGGGGTAAAGTGGTCATAAATACAAAGGGAAATGAAAATGTTATAAAACTACTTAAATCAATATTTTTTTCCCTGAAATTCAATGTACGTGTTCTTTAATAATGCAATGTAAAATAATAACAAAAAAAGTTGAAGTATTTAAAGAATTTATTGTATTTATTATCCACCTAAGTTGAAAACCTACGATTTTATGACCACTTTACCCCACCAGACCCTACCTTTTAGCATTAAGGTGTATGCATACCATTTTTCCTGCTCTATGTGTTGACGTACGGCTCGGGAGAAGTGGTTATCAGAATTCCCAAATCGAACCCGAGTCGATTTTGAAAGGCAAAGGTCATAACTTCTGGACTATTAATAATAACTTTAGAACAATAAATATTACACAAACCAACACACATTATATGAGTGCATAAAAATTGTGTAAATTGTTACATGATTGATGATAAATATTTTAAATATTTACCATAATGTTAGTGGTGCTATTTCAAATCGCAATAAATAATTGCATATTTTTTTTATTCTTTTATTATTATTATTATTATTATTATTTAATGTTTTTCAATTTGTTATCCAATTTGAAAACACATTATCAGTTGTTCTAATGATTTTTTTTATAAAGCGTTGAATATCGCACTTTCAGTACTTGATTTCAGATGCAAATTTTAACAAAATTACGTTCGAAACTATTAATGTGTATTGATGTGTCTATGTTTTGTGTTTTAAATACATGCTTGAGATTCACATTCCATTCTTAATTTCAGGTGCAAATTTTAACAAAATTACGTTTGTTACTATTAATGTGCATTTATGTTTCTATGTTTTGTATTTAAAACACATGCAGGAGATTCACATTCCAGTTTGTTATAGAATTTGAAAATAAAGTATTTTATTTATCATCATTGCCATTTTTATAATTACTGACTTTGTTTTGACTGTTGAAAATGTTTAGTCATGTACAAGCATCATCCAATAAGAGGGAGTTCTCGGGTTCCAAATTCGCATCCCGAGGTTGCCAAAAACACCACCGGGGACGCGCTCGTAAAATCCTTGGGTCCGAAAGTCTTGGTGTGGTCGCGAGCAGTTACCTACGGTACAGTGGTATTGGAAACTTTCCCTCCCCTTCATTGCTTTGGATTAATAGTGGAGGTTTCAAAGACCCACTAGACACGGATTGCCTTGACGTTCCAACCCGATAAAACCAATTAAAATTGGTCTGGGATGGCAACTGTTCTTGTAGGCATAAACTTTGAAAAACAATCGCCAATGCATGATCCCAGCAACTTTTTGACACGAAATGGGTGAAGAAAATGCTTATTTGAGCGCAGTTTTTATAGACTCTGTTGAGAGTGGTCTCACATGGGTCGTTAAGAACTATTGACCAGATTCTAATGGTGAACGTTACTGAGTGCTGTCATTGTTCTGATTGATCTTTTTAACAAAACTAATGACGTTCTAAAATGATGAGTTGTCCTCATTCAAATTTTAACTTTTAGCGACTGGTCCTTACTCTAATAAGGATTTTCAGGGACTGTTCCCTATTCTAACGAGCTATCAAAATTTTATTTTTCTTCCTTCTCTCAAATATGTATAGTTGAACGTCGAAAATCTGAACATCAAATGTCCGAAACGTCAAAGGTTCGAACTCAGAGTATTGCAAATTCCGTTCGTAATTTTCCTCTGCATGTCTCTCCTTCATGAAGATGGACGATTCAGAAATGAGGCGGAGTAAAGGGCCAACTTCTGACAGTTGAACTATAATATCTAATATGTGTTCCTATAATTCGACAATCATACTGATGTAAATACATCAGTAGTGGGCAGTGCTTCAGTAGGGGCCACTTCAAGATTTAAAACGCATTAGTAGTAGCCACGGAGAAGTGTATTTTTAAACTGTGGGTGTACAATATTAATCACCTCTCTTGAAACTCAGTGAGCATATTATAGCCTAACCCTTCCTTAATCGTCCCATTTTCTAAAAATGCCAGAAATACAATTTGTTCAATTTTTTATTCATTTTTTCCCAAATCTCAAATCTAATCCAGTAGTATCCGTTAAAAAATCTGAAAATTTCAGTAGTGGTCATCTAACAGTCTCCCACCCGAAGAATTTACATTACTTTCCTTAAATTCAAATTACTGATGAATAAAACTGATTCAATATGATAATTACATTAAGCACCAATATATTAACCACATTCAGTGGCGCACACAGGAATTTTCGAAAGCCTCATTCTTATATCATACCCCAATACACTGCAATCATATTGGCTTGATTGTATCGATTACCGGGAACGAAAAACAGTAAAAAATAGACTATTGAATAAATAATTAACATTATTTATTGAAATATACTTAAATAAAAAAACCAAAGAGCAAAATAATTTATGCTTTTACTTTTCTCATAGTTAGAAAATGGATTCAAAAGCTAAAAGAATCTCATTTTAATCCGTAATTACAGAACTAAAAACATGTTTACTGCAGACTATTCATTTAAAATCACCATTCTGCTTCTTATAAGCAATTCGTTATAGGAAAAGTGCACAACATTTAAAAAAATCTTTAAACATGAGGATTTTATTTTTTCACTTATTAGAACTGAAATTATCGTTCTCTTTGTTTGCAATTATTCTACGTACAAAATACACAGAGTCGTAATCAATCGGGGAAAAAAACAAATCTATGGTGTTCGGAACCCCTGGATCCCCTCCCTTGTTTGCGCCACTGACCACATTATTATTGTTCATTTCTTTCTTTAAAATGTATAAGTAAACTTAAAGTGACCATTACTGAAGCACTGGCCACTACTGGTGTTTTACCTTACTTCAGGAAAATATAATCTAGAGCAATTCTGTTTCATGTTTTACGCAGCTTGTTATCTACTAAGTGACTCAAAAAAGATTTGGTAGGACGAATCACTTATGACACACTAATTATGCACAATAAAAAATATTTATGACAAAACTAGATATTAAATATGCTACAAAATACACATTAATTCAGACACATTCAAAGCATTGACATTAACTACTATTTTGAATTTTTCGTCGCAACCGAACATCGTCATTTCCGTTCAAAATATTGTGACTTTCTCCTGACACTTCTTTGGATTGTGCAGCTCCATTCTTCCGCATGGCTTTCTTCCTCAAGTATGAGCCGTGGTAAAAGTTAAGAAAAAGAACAAAAAACAAAATAGCTTGACCCACATTGAGTATTAGCAAAGGCGCAGATATCTCGCAAGCTGGATCAAAAATCAATCGAATCATGAATCCGAATACTATGCAAAATTGGATCTGAAACAAAAGAAAAGAATCTTGGTTACTACTCTAACATTGGAATTAGAATTTTAACTTGAAATTGCAGCTAGACGACAAAGAGATTGAAATTATATAACAGTGTTTTGACAACATTTGGAAAATTGCAAAACTTTTGACGATAAATTTCAAATTTAGCATGCCTGTTAGATTGATGCTTAAAACTTATTACTATTATTTAGCCAGTTAAAATCCAAAAACAGTAAGGTCAGTTGGGGTAAGTGCGGTCTTGGGGCAAGTGCGGCTTAGGTTAATAATCAGAAACCGGGAATATCTGCAAGGCTGCTGTCATCTGGGTAGCTTGGTAAACGTTATTACTTTGCACTGCGTGCGTTAGATCGCGCTACTTGAATGGTAACTCTACTCCCTCCCTGATTTCCTAACTTTTCTCATTCCCACTACAGTGCCATGTTATTATGGTTCGAGAAATCATCGTTTCTTCTGTTGTTGTTCTCACTTTTTCGTGCTTCCAAAACGTAAGTACATCTATTTCATGTCTGCTTTTCGCATTTTTGAAGCTGAGATTTATTATTTTTTACTTTCAAATCAATTAATTTTAGAGCTGCACTTGCCCCAGAAAATTATACGACTGGGAAAGTGCGGCCCGAAAAAAAGGGGCAAGTGCAGCCTCGCATTTTTTGGGGCTGCACTTTCCCATTAATCTGGCAATGTTATTTTATGACAGATATAATTTGTTCGCAATGATTTAATGAAGCAATGTAATTAATTTTTTTTTCTTCCGAAATTATTCGAAGAGGAAGAAAGTGACGATAATGAAAATATTGAGTTTAAGGGAAGATTTACATGATGAAATGACAGTCAAAGAAATGATTGCCACAGAGCAAAAACAGCAAGAAGATATCATTCAGTGGGGAAGGCATCCAACGGAGAGAAAGGTAGGCAACTGGGTTCTTGTGAGATTTTCTACAAAAAAGATGACTAAACATTTTGTAGGACAAATTACTAATATAAATGATGATAATTTCCCTGAAATTAAATTTTTAAAGTTAAAAGCGGCTGGAAATTATAGCACTGTGTTTAGTTATCCTTCAAGAGACGACGTTAGCGAGATCCAAGACGACGACATTGCATCAATCCTTCCAAATCCCTCTTCAAATCGTAGAGGAAATTTGATATTGCAAGTAACGTTTTCAGAAAATAATATAAATTAAATTGTTAATTACTATACTTATTTATTGTTAGTTACTATACTAAGTGTACTTATACAAAAAAATATGTTCAAGTTCGCCAAAGACATGTTACCTTTTGTCAGTTGAATAGTTACCTTTTGTATTATTAAGTTAATATTTTATAAGTTCGTTGATATTCAAGTTTTAAAGATTATTCCTTAGTATGCAAGTTTTGTTTTTGTTTTTCAAGCTTATTAGCATTATAAAAGTTATCTTTCATGTTCCTTATTTAATTTAAAATAAAAACTTCATAATTTTGTTTAATAGTCCATTGTTCCTTGAACGTTCTTCATTTTACATTGACAGGTTTCGTTAGGAAAAATGTAATAACTTCCCAATGAATAGGTGAAAATTAAAATAAAAAAAATCGTTTTTAATCAGGAAAAAATACTCTATTGATTGCACTTGCCCCTTATTTTCTCAAACGGTTAAAAAAAAAATTCAGATAGGTGATGCTCTTGCCCCACTTTTATTGAGAAAGTGCGTCCCTAGAGCACAATAGTTTAAAATGTTTTTTTTTTTTTTTTTTTTCAACTTTTTTACCTGCAATGATTTTAACAATCTCATGTCTCGGAAACACACTAAAACAGGTAACATACGAAATAAAAAATAAAAAATTTGTATCAAGTCTTGTAACGTCTAGGCCTTAATAAAGTCGAACTGTACAATTTAAGGGCTGCACTTCCCCCAACTCACCTTATAAAATAATTTGTACAATTTTAAAAAAATTACAATTTTTACTTAAGATTGGGTAGAAAAAATGACAGTTTTGTTCAAAAAACATTTATTTCATTTCAGTGCTCAAACAAAAAGTAACTACTCCAAGCTGTGGCCAATCACAGAACTGCTTTCTATCCCCCATGCTCCTTCGACATGGGCATGTAATTTTTTGCATTTTAAGATAGCGCTGTGTAAACAGCTCATTGACTGCAAGAAAGATTTTTTTTTTAATTTTAGTTTATTATGGCAGTTAATAGTTAGTAATAATAATAATTTTTCCATACAAAAGTACAAAAAGGGTTTAATCCATCTTAAGCCCAATCAAATAGAATTTAATTCTAACTAGTGTATCAAGACTACTTATTCCAACATTTCAAGTTAAAAAAACAAATTCTGGGATTTTATTATTAGTTTAACTAAAACTAGTTAGAAAAAATTTCACTCGTTGTGTAATGGTGTTACATACAGGAGAAAGTTTTTTTTTTTTTACGGAAAATTGCTTTGCCTGTGGTTAAATGATTTTGAAACGTCACCTCTTCAATAAAATTCAACAAAGAAAAAAACATTTACAGTAAATTACTTTCGCTCAACAGTACGTATTTCATTTTACTGTCTGATCACGGATTGTATGGAAAGACAAACATCCGTTTTACAGCCGGAAATGGACGAATCTATTACTTTTTTTACCGATGTTAGTTTTTGCAGAAGCAGAGTCTCGGAACGAGCGGAATACACGCATCAAATTTTTACTTTTCCCCCTTATTCATACTGATTCGTCCTTATCTGGACGTTTGAAACTTCCATGCAATCCGTGGTAGGACAGTAGCTATAACTCTTTCTATGTTTTACTTAAACTTGGGGCTTCAATTGGGTAAAACTTCCGTTTTTGGAAGAAAACTTGTACACCCAAAAAAAATAGAAATTTTTACTTTTTTTTTGAGGACAAAGTGAAAAATAGAGCATTTTTCTAATGAAATATTTTCTACTCTTATTAAAAATATATTTCCTCATGTAAATGAATAAATAATGAAATAATAAATGAATAAATGAATGAATAAATTAATTCATATGTGAGAAAAAATAAATAACTGAATGAATAAAAAAATAGGTAAACGAATAAATAAATTATAAAAAAGTGAATGAATACGTAATTAATAAATATGTAAGTCATTTAATTAATAAATTAGTACGTAAACGAGATGGACTATTTCACGTTGCCCCGCGAGCACTTCACAAATTGCGTTAAACATTTAAAGTTAAAACACGCATAACTAAATAACTGCTGAACTGGACGTCAGTAACTTTCAGTTATTCTTCAAATGTTAATTATAGAAATGTTATTTTTTTTGTAATAACAAAAAATAAGGAACTGATGTGATATACCCCACCCTTGGCGACTTTTTCCTGTTGGCGCCAAGAAAGCGTCGCCAAGAAAACGATGTATGACGACATATGTCATACATCGTTCTTAGCGATGCTTTTTTAGCGCCAACAGGAAAAAATCAGATAAAAAAAACATGATCAAAGCACTTCAGAACACAATATATATAAAAACAACATAAAAGCACAACAAAAAACATCACGAATATATGCTTCAAAAATGTACAGGGCCGGGGTTTTTTGTAAACATATTAAAATACAATGAAATAAATTATTGTATTAATTACAAGTCGGAATTAATGCATTAATTTTTTTTTTCATCATTTCTCCGGGATACGAGCCCTCGGTCTCATAGTACTTTCGTAATGAGACCTCGGCTCGCCGGCCCTGCCTCAGTCTCATTACGAAAGTACTATGAGACCTCTGGCTCGCCAGGACCTCGCTCCTCTCGGTCCGTTATCCCTCCGACTGTTAATATACATTACAGTCGGAGTATGGTCACAATTATGTATATTTATGTATATTATGCATATTCATGTGTATGTACACCCAAGGGTGGCTCCTTCCGTTCAGTGTACAATAATGACACAGTTTTAAGTGTGAAATATGCACCATTATTGTGCAGATTTATTAATAAAATTCAGCATTTTTTAAGAGTACAACCGAAAGAATTTTCAATTGTTAACATAAAATTCAGTACCTAAAGGAGGCACGTTAATGTCTAAATAATTCGTGGCATCGATAAGAATTAACTTTTAGAACAAAATAACCGTACTATTTCTGTAAAATTAATTTACATACAGTAAAAATAAAGTTAAAAACTACAAGAACCCCTCAAGGATTTGTAAAAACAAAGAATTTTGGAAGTGAGAGGTTTTTTTTTTTTTTTTGAATTCTAAAATAAAGAACTTACCTTTTTATATGGTATAAATATTCACACTCAGTCTAAAACAATACATCATATGACAATGGCACGTTACAGATACACACCACGTTGGAGTTAACTTTTAATTAACCTTCAAGTTTGAAGAAACTGGCATTTTCTAATGTTTTTACTTCAAAACACAACTACTGAATTTAAACTAACACAAAATAAGCATTCCTGTAAGGTATATTGCACGAAACAACACCACGTATCTCTCCTGCGTGAAACCCAAACAACCCAAGTAAACAAGTTTGAACAGATCTGTAAGATTGCCTTCGGGTTGCTAAACACAGGTTAGTTTGGCCAGGGATGCCATGCATAAAAAAATTATCGCCTCATTGGCGAGAAAAAAATTTTAATTTTGTGCAAAAAAATCGAATGTCGCCAAATGGGGGGTATATCACATTTGTACCAAAAATAATTAAAATAAACCTTAAAATGTTACAATATGTGTGTCAAAATTTGAAAATAACTAATATTATTGTGTTCCTTGACTTTGAGCTTTTTATTCTTTTGACTGGAATCAACAATATATTTGAGAACTTAGTTAAAATATAGATTGATAGATGGCACTGCAAACTGTGAAAATATTTCACTTTACTCACACATTCCCTTGCCATGCTTACATAAGCGATGATACTTTGAATAAAATGCTATAAATAAATTGCGCAAAGCTTTCACAAACGATATGTAGCATTCATTGTAGATATTTCGTCACAAATTTTTGTTCAAAATCAATGGCTATATTTCAAATAGATTAATGGAAATGGATTTGTAGCTTACAGACTCTGAAGGATTAATCTAAAATTTTAGATATCTATGAGAGAAAAAAAAAAGAAAGAAAAGGGAAGGCCTTACCATTTGGAGCATAGTGAGATACTTTTTCCACCACAAATATTTTTGAACTTGAGGACCAAAGGCGGATAATCCATAGTATAAATACATCCAAATATGAACGAAAGAATTCAAGAAAGCAAAAATTGTGGTATAACCAGCTGTAAAATTTAAAAAAAAAATATGTTATGAGATTTTCATATTTATATGCAAAGCAGATACAAAGCGTATAACGATACAAAGCGTAACAAGTGCCAACAAATAAATATATTTAATCATTCCAACCGAATTATTACAAACTAAACGAAAGTGAAATACCGACACAGAGATATGTAACCTAGATAAATTTCAACTTTATATCAGTCATAATTATGTAACTATATCAATATGTGAAACTTTTATGAACTTTAAATTTTATTACTAACATAACAGTTGTAAATCTTAATTATTCATCAGGTTATAAATAAATATAGATTAAAGAAAACTGAATCGTAACTTTTAAGACGTTTAGTAGCGAAAAATGAGCAGCAAACTGAAAATCATAGCGGAAAAGGTTATACTATGCATTTTTGCTAAATTAGCAAAAATAGTCGTCAATTGTATAAAAATCCAAATTAACGACCAATTGCAAATTTTATATGCAGCCACGTAACGGAAGTTATGGCATTGAATAAAAATTATGTTCAAATATTTTCATCACTATACAAGCTGGCTGTTCAAAATTCAAAAATGATATATAAATTTCAAAAAAAAAAAAAATGCGCTTCTAACTACCTATAAGCGCTTTATTATTGCTTACATGAAAAAAAAATGAATACAAATTTCGAAAATTTTTAACAAGAAATCTAATATTATAATACTTAGTACAAATGAGGCAATGAGAGGCAAAGGGATGTAAGTAGACGCCTTAAAGTTTTGAGTAAAACGCCTTTTAAAGTTCAGATCCTAGGTAGACCTTCATTGAAAAAAAAATTCTGATTAATGTTGTATAGCTGCACCCACCAGGGCTATCTTTTGTCCCAAGAGAGAAGAAAGGCTCCCCCACCATTTGTACTGGTTATCTCTAAATTTTTAAGGTCGGCACTTATAACCCTTTGCTTCTCACTGCCTCTAAACAGCAGGAGTTGGTCGAAATCATTGTTTAATATAACAAACAGGTTTATTTTCTTACATGCGCCAAACCTAATTCCAAACCAGCTTGTTAACGGTACCAGGCCATGATGAATGACATGCAGTTGAGTAATTTGGTTCTCTTTTTTTCTCAGAATAAAAAATATCTGTAAAAGAGAAATTTAATGTAATTATGGTTATTCGTGCACAATTAAAGAAGCAGCAATATGTCAATAAAATAAATGAACTAAAATTAAAACTAAAAACTCAGCTTATTATACACCTCTTACCAATTAAGTACGTTCTTTATAGCAGTACAATGGCAAATTAGTTTATTTTTAACTAGTGGCACCCGCACGGCTTCGCCCGTAATAGAAAAATGAAAGGTCTTTTGGTTTGCCTGTATATTTACAAATAATGTATGGTGAATTTTCTCGCCGATCGGCTCGTACCGACGTTACAGTTCCACGTTGTGATCATTTCGTATCTCGCCAATTGGCTTGTGCCCATGTTACGGTTCCACGTTACGATAATTTCGTAATTTATGATACTTTTTTTCTTAAAATTGGAATAAAAAAAGAACCACATCGAATTTTCGAAAAATCGCTTCGAGGTGCACACCCCCATGCTACATACTAACTTTGTGCCAAATTTCATGAAAATCGGCCGAACGGTTTAAGCGCTATGCGCGTCACAGACATCCTACGGACATCCTACAAACATCCTACAGACATCCAGACATCCTCCGGACAGAGAGACTTTCTGCTTTATTATTAGTAACTAGTGGCACCCGCACGGCTTCGCACGTAATAGAAAAATTAAAGGTCTTTTGGTTCGCTTGTATATTTACAAATGATGTATGGTGAATTTTCTCGCCAATTGGCTTGTACCGACGTTACAGTTCCACGTTATGATAATTTCGTATCTCGCCAATTGGCTTGTGCCCATGTTACGATTCCACGTTATGATAATTTCGTAATTTATGATAGTTTTTTTTTTCTTAAAATTTGAATAAAAAAAGAACCACATCGAATTTTCGAAAAATCGCTTCGAGGTGCACACCCCCATGCTACATACTAACTTTGTGCCAAATTTCATGAAAATCGGCCGAACGGTTTAAGCGCTATGCGCGTCACAGACATCCTACGGACATCCTACAGACATCCTACAGACATCCTCCGGACAGAGAGACTTACTGCTTTATTATTAGTAAAGAAGATAAAGACTAGGGGAATATGGGGCAAAGTGAAATTTTTAAATATTTACTCTGCTTTGAGCTCCACCTATCTGGTATTATTTTGAATGTGTAGTACCATATGTAGTTTATTTCTGTCAGGAAAAAGATATCGCCGAAGATTAAAGTATTTGGTAATATAGACAATTTTAAAAAATTGTTACTCATATTGTAATATTTTGTTGTAAGTCAAAAATTATATTTGTTTCTATAAAAAGATAAAGTTCTTGTTATTAACCTCTTAAGCATTAATTGACACCTGCTGACATTCAATGCAGTATTAATGTAGTTCATATTAAACTTGTTTGTAATTTAAATAAATTTTAAAATTAGTCAAGTACATGAGTACTAGGGTGTGTCTTATAATGTACTTTTTTAAAAAGTTTTGAATTTCTTATGGGGCACCCCTTAAATTGCTTCCTTTTGATGAAAAAATACACACATAAAAGTTTCATAGAATTTGAACGTAATTTAAGGGGTGCTACCAGCGACTAAAATTAGTCATTGTGAAAAAAAATAGTGTAAAAATAAACTCCCCAATATATCTTGTCATATTTTTAATCAACATGAAATTAGGTTGGTTGGGTTTAACATAACACCTATTTCTTATATATACAAGAAAATAATAAGCATTTCATGGTTATCATTTTATGCGATAATGTCAGAAAAGCATCCGAAAGTTCGGTAATGTGATTCATATCACTTTCGGTCTGCAATATTGTAATTTTTCTCTTTGTTACTTCCATGTGACAATACAAGCTTTTCACTGATTGCTACTTAGTATCCAGACTAAATAAATAAATTTAAAAAAAATAAAGAGAGAGAGAGAGTTGTCAAATTTTGCAGCAGTGGTAGCAGCCTCTAAATATTATTCAATTTTTAATTTTCAGGTATGATAATTTTTTTTTCATCCAAAGGAACAAAATGAAAGGGTGCCTCATGAAAAAATAACACCTTTAAAAATAAGACGCACCCTAATGAGTACATGTGGGGCAAAGTGGATGGGGCAAAAGGAAATAGTTTGTTTCATTTACTCACTCAATCATCTTCTTTACTAATAATAAAGCAGAAAGTCTCTCTGTCCGGAGGATGTCTGGATGTCTGTAGGATGTCTGTAGGATGTCCGTAGGATGTCTGTGACGCGCATAGCGCTTAAACCGTTCGGGCCGATTTTCATGAAATTTGGCACAAAGTTAGTATGTAGCATGGGGGTGTGCACCTCGAAGCGATTTTTCGAAAATTCGATGTGGTTCTTTTTTTATTCCAATTTTAAGAAAAAAAGTATCATAAATTACGAAATTATCGTAACGTGGAACCGTAACATGGGCACAAGCCAATTGGCGAGATACGAAATTATCATAACATGGAACCGTAATGTCGGTACAAGCCAACTGGCGAGAAAATTCACTATACATTATTTGTAAATATACAGGCGAACCAAAAGACCTTTTGATTTTTCTATTGCGGGCGAAGCCGTGCGGGTATCACTACTTACTAATAATAAAGCTGAATGTCCCCCTGTCTGTCAGGATCTCTGTGACGCGCATAGCGCCTAGACCGTTCGGCCGATTTTCATGAAATTTGGCACAAAGTTAGTTTGTACCATGGGGGTGTGCATCTTGAAGCGATTTTTCGAAAATTCGATGTGGTTCATTTTCCAATCCAATTTTAAGAACAAAAATATCAAAAGATGGACGAGTAAATTACGAAATTATCATAACGTGGAACCGTAACATGGGCACAAGCCAATTGGCGAGAAAATTCACCATACATTATTTGTAAATATACAGGCGAACCAAAAGACCTTTTAATTTTTCTATTACGGGCAAAGCCGTGCGGGTACCACTAGTTTAATATAAATCAATACGTTTTCATTTATTAATTAATTCATTCACATTCCTTTATTTAGTAATTCACTTATTTATTCATTCATTCACTTATTTTCTTTTCGTTCATTCTTTTACTTGTTCTTTTTTTTTCTTCATATATTAATTGACTTATTTATTTAGTTATACGCTTATTGTTTCATTATCTTTTCATTTATATATTCAACCTTATATTTACTGATTCTTTTTATCAAAAATATGCTTTAAAATTGAATAGAAAATATTTCATTAGAAAAATATTTTATTTTTCACTTTGCCCCACAAAAAAAGTGAAAAATTTTCACTTGTTTTTGAAGACTCAAATTTACTGCCAAAAATAAAAAATAATGTTTCAATGCAAGTTTTATTATAAACTACAATGTTCTTTCTTTGCGCACTGTAATTTTCAAAACAAATTTCCGATTTGTTCACTTTGAAAAAACTCAAGTCATTTTAACCATTTCACTTTACCCCACATTCCACTATGTGACATTTTGACACTGAAAGCAAAAGAGTACAACAGAAGAATTCTAAGGATTTTTTCTGTTAACTTACCGTGTCTGCGAACTCTATAAACTTCGTAATATAGAAAACCCAACAGACTTCAACAACCTACAGGAAAAAATAAATCTCCATTAAAGTTGATCATCCTTAAACTGGAATATTAAGAAAAAATAGCAGAAGTCGGGCAAAATAGGGAATGGTGCTACCCCATTTGTGTACTAAGTACACTGTTCCTGAAAGCGTTCCTGATTTTAGTAAAATATGTTACTGGCGGAAATTGGGCACATTAACTGCCGATTAGTTTCTAGAAACGTTTCTGAATGTCCAACCATGCAGAGAATCAACAGAATATTTCGGATTTTGTAAGCAATTCGCAAACAATACTTACTCGCATGGGATCTTTTTTATACGAATAAACAATTGGCTCACATTTCCAATTATATTTAGTGAACCATCCATACCTTCCCAACTGCAAGAGAAAGAAAATAATGCATTATCCATATCCTGAGGAGTAGTGACAAGAAACTACCCTATATACCTTAAAAAATCAAGACAAAAACTCACCATAATGAATATCCACGCACTGACTACCACCATAATGAGGTTGTAAACGATCATAGGATATCGAAGACTGAAGGGCTTTCGATTTTTCATGTAAAGAGGTCCTACTAGCTTCACAAATGACAAGTAGAGTATGATTAAAATAACGGTAATGTTAGGGTTGTCCATCAGGGGCCATTTTGCCATCCGGGGATCTGCAAGATGAAATGGGACACAATGTTAATGCCGAGAAGTTGTGCGTTTCATCACAGCTTTACACGACTGTATTAATTTTTTCTTGGCAAAAAGAAGTTGATTAGTATAGTCTCCAACTTAATTGGCCATTGTTTCAACTTAATTGGCCCATTCAAAAAAAAAAAAAAAAAAATGCTGCTTTCAAAATCCTATTTTACAAAAGGATCTTGGATTCACATCCTTCATAGTACAGACTCAAGAATAACAGAAAAAAGCTTTAAAATATTTACTACAGAAATTAGATATCAACGGTCATGTGATTCGATTTTTCGAATTTTAATTAGTAATGTGAAACACAGCATTGAACAAGTATTTGTTTTTCATATATATTACCAAGAAAGTATTTTCATGATAAAAGCGCTGGTTTATTATAATAAACTCTAATACTTTTCAAAAACGGTAACAGCTTAAAACTTATAAAAAAAATTTTAATGACTTAAAACTCCCGCTGTAACGACTCTTCGACAAAAGAACCCAACATATTATAACGACTTTTGAAATAACAATCATTGACTTAAATTTCGACAAGGTTATATCACGTTATTTCACGTAAAAGGAGCATCTGATAAGTTGGGGCATGACTTTAACCTTGTTTACTACTTTTGTGGGAGTTCTGTGAAAAGCAGACGCGTTTCCCGTGTTTGTTTGAGTCGGAATACTTTCGTAAAACTCCTACGAAGGTAGCCCAACTCAACTTAGCGCCAACCCGCCAATAACCCTTCCCTCTTTCACCAAAATGAAGTAAACATTGTCAGAATCATGCCTAAACTAATCAGACCCACACTATAAGACCTACGTAACTAGTCTATTCCATTAAGAAGAGATAAAATGGAGGCAAGGAAGACTTTCATGCATGAAGCCAAGACTCGAAATCACGTGATAGATTTTAAAGTAAAGCATTGGAAGAAAACAGGTTTCTTTTGCTTGTTTCACGCAAAACGTGTCAATTATTCGTCGTTGTTGGAGTCACGTGACTTGGCGTCTATGAGTCAGCTTTAGCTAAGCCAATGATTGGACTTGCTCCCTCCATTTACAAATTCATGCTCTGAGGTCTATTCCCCATTTATCTACAAACCAGAAAAAAAAAGTTTACTTTTGTTTAACAAAAAATAACTCCCACTCTGGGGATTAGAGTTCCTCTCTCTCTCTTTACACAGACACATTTTTTTACGTTTCATTGTGCTCCATTCGATTCCTTAAACCAATGATTCTCAACCTGTGATACGAGGACCACGAGTGGTCCAAGAGTAATTTTTATGCGGTCCACTAACAGCTAGGGAAAATTAATCGATATCATTTTTAATGTTGTAATTGAATTTCTTGTAGAAACTTTTGGATTCATCTCATTTCCCCAAAAAATTTGCAACAATCGCTCGCAACACCGATAATAAGTAGGTTTGAAAGGTACCAGAATAAATATTTCTATTCGTAACGTTTAAAGCATCAACAGGTCTCATAGATCAGCTTCGTGGGCAGGGGGCAGCATATGGCCCGCGGGCCGTTGGTTGTGCACCACTGTCTTAGACATAAGAATACGAGAAAAAACAAGTAACATAAAATTGTTTACCTCCTTTATCAAGAATAGTCTGTAAGAAATGTCCCATTATATATAATTTCAAGTGGGTATTATCTGAAAAAAGAAAAGAAAAAATGAATGCATTTGAGTCAAAATTATTTAAGTTAACTTTCTAATTTCAATTTAAAACTATGTTAAAAGCACAAAATACCACAAGCGTAGCCCGTATTATATCCCTTTATGCAGGGCCGTACCCAGAGGGGGGGCCTGAAGGGCCCCCCCCCCCCCCCGAAACCCGAAATGTTTTGTACCGTAAAACAGAAGAAGGTTTTTTTTTTTAATTCCTAATATCAGAAAAGGAGAATAACGAAGTTTTTTTTAATTCTTAATTTTGCTACTATTCAAGATTTATAATATTTTGAAGAAATACAGAAAAAGCAATTCTATTTCTCATTAGCCGCAAGGCACACTTGAAATTTAGACCTTTAATTAGGACTTCCTGCTCTCTTTCCCAATTCAATTCAGGGCAGTCCAGGGTCAAGGCAGGCCCTTTGTCAGTTTTGGTAAAGTCTGGTTCGGCAGACTTTTCCAAGTCTGCCGAATTGACTTCTCCAGGGGCGTTCACAGAAATTTTGGGGCTGTTACAAATACCTTTTTTTGGGCCCCCTCCATATTGTTTACCTATATTTTGAACCCTAGGTTTAAAGATATTGGGCTTCATTTAAGCTCGGGCCCGGACTAACAGGTGTCCCTTCTCCCCTCTGTACACGACCCTTCCCTCCTCCCCCTAAAACTCTTATAAAACTTACACTGTACTGATTTCGAGCCGGGGACTCCCCAAAGGCTGGGCCCCTAGTTTCCAATTAGGCGAGTATCTTGTTACCAAGATGTGCCAAATTCAGCTCCTTGATACATCCTGCGTAAAAAATGCAAAAATCACGATTCTCGCGTTTTTGTAGCATAATTTTCAAGATCATTTTTGTGACTGATATGTTTTATGTCTTGCATTTATTTAATGCCGAATTCAGTATCATGGAAGTTCTTTTGTTATTGCTTGTTTTTTTTTTAAATTTATTTTCTTACTTCTACGGCATACTGTTAATACCTTAAGTATGAGAAAAAAAATAACACTTACTCTACTCTTTTTCATTTTCTGCACTACTTGTGATTGAAAAAAAAAAGTTTGTTTCAGGAAATATTTCGTTGCATTTATTAACTTAAAACGGGTGTGTCTTACAAAGTTATAAGAGCTTCAAATAATTTCAACTGTTCGAGAGTCTGAAAATTATTTAAGTTTTTGAAATTCCTTGAAAAGTTCTTCAATTTTGTATCTCATCAAGAAAATCAAGTATGAATTGTCCAAATGACCAGAATATTACCCTTCCGTTCTTATTTTCTGCATGTCTACACTATTTCTTTTAAACTATTTTGTACAATTTTCATACTGTAGGGCAGTTAATGAAAAAAAGTGGGGGGTAGGGGGAGTGATCAAAAACAAACTTCACTAAAAGTCGATATGAGCAGATGACGGGGTGCTTCTCTTTTCTCCTCTCTCGTTTTTCCTCTCTATCCATTAATTTCCATGATTTGTCGAGCAAGCAATTTTTATTTTGTTTGATCTTGATTGGAAAAAGAATGTATAACTTTTAAAAAACTTTGTTTGCCTATTTTTTTTTTCATATTTTCGTTGTTTCAATTACCTATTATAAGGCCTGAAAATACAGATTTTTTTTTTTTTTCAAAAATTTCTCGGGGGGGAGAAACCCCCGGACCCCCTGAAATTATGGATGTTCTACATCCGACTTAAAGGGACACCCTCGTGTTATCCTTACCACTACAAGGTGAATAAGAAAAATAATAAGAAATTAAAATAAAATAACAACAGTCCAAACAGTGGAATCGTTAAAAATCGAGACAAAAAGTCTTCTATGTTAACATTTTTACGCGTTTGGTGTGTCTATATACTATATGGTGTGTGTGTTGGGCAATGTGCTAATCCGGGCCCCTCCTGAAAAAAATTTCTGGATACGGCCTTGCCTTTATGCAAAGAGAAATAAAGTTTTAAGTTATTTGTTGAACATATTTCCCTTTTAATTGTTGACATTCGCCTCATCTAACTAAGCTTCCTGCAGCGTTCTAATTAAACCAACCGCTGTCACATATTTAGTTTAAAGAACATTTAACCTTTACTAATAATAAAGCTAAAAGTATCTCTATCGGGATATCTGGATCTCTCTCCGTCTGGATGTCTGGATCTCTGTGACACGCAAAGCGCTTAAACCGTGCGACCGATTTTCATGAAATTTGGCACAAAATTAGTTTGCAGCATTGAGGTGTGCACCTCGAAGCGATTTTTCGAAAATTCAATTTTGTTCTTTTTTTCTATGGTTTTATTTTTACCGTTATTGGTGGATTAAATTCCTCTGCACCAAGCACATTACTATAACATGGAAGAGCAAATTAATATAGCATATTGGCGAGAAATTCTTCATCCATTATTTGTAAATATATAGGCGAATCAAACCTTTCAATTTTCTACTACAGGCAAAGCCGTGCGGGTACCACTAGTATCAAATAAAATTATTTTACTCAATCATGGTGTTGTGCAATGAACATAAAGAGTTGTCATTCATAATGTTTTTTTTTTTTAAATAATTATACGTTTTAGTGTTTCTTTTAGCACCAATATGAGTAAAACATTTCAATAAAAATTGTTTCCTTATGTACGAAACAGAAATATATAAAATAAATTCCCTCAAATTAAGGTTTGTTTTTATATTTTTTGCCTACTGTTTTTATAAAATCTAAATTCACCGAATACATAATTATTAAAAGTAATAACTTATGAATTCTGTAAAAGAAAATAATTACGCATGATAATAAATATTAATTTTTTTTCATTGACTCTTTTAATTCTACGAAAGATAAATTAAGTATTCATATTTATACTGTAGATTTAAATAGTTTCAGTTAATGCAGAATTCGTTAATTTTCAGATCAGTGTTCAGTCACTGGGTATTGGCAAACTTTCTTTTGAATCAAAAAGAAACTTGAAGTTTCTTTGAGATATTTTCATTTTCAAATTTTTTGTAATGCAGATCGTTTTATATGATTATTTATAAATGTATTTCATTTTCTATTTCTTTTCTCTTTACAAACTATACACTTTTTAGCATACTATTGAGTTTTTTTTTTTTTTTTCGTTTTCTTTAAATATTTAATCTTATATTATATTAAATTACATTACATCTTTAGTTACAACAAAATATAAACTATATATATAGTACATATTTATATATTTTTATATCCAGTTCGTATTTTTCTAAATACTAAATAATACATTTTTTTGCTACATGAGCATTGTATAAATATTCAGCATTATCAAAGACAAAATTACTTTCAAACACAAAACATTTTTTAATTGCTTTACAAAATGACGTCGTTTTATAAAAGAAAGAAGTTCATAAAAACTTACCAAATCTCTTGCTCGTCTCAAAATATCTCGAAATCTTTTCCCAACCTGAGCGCAAGATGCTAAAATGAAAAAGCTTTCACCAGCAGCGGTAGCACACCGTGTTTGCCAAAAAAAAAAAAAAAAAAAAAACATATACGATCGACAAAAACATCTTTCATATTCTTGAGAGACAATCCAGGAAATTAAGCTGTACGGAAAATGAATTCATAAAACTCTATTTTTAAGGAAAAATAAACCTTTTCTTCAAAAAATACCAATGTCGTTTAGTAAAAATACATATTCAATTAAACGAAACAATCGAAGCAATTATACCACAATTTAATTGAAGCATCCGATACGCGAGACGAAAAAAGAAAATTGCAAAAGTAAGGAAAGCTGTACCGTAAAATTCGATATAAAAGTAGAAGGACGTTCTTTTCAGAACCTGTCTTCTCACTTGTTCAATTGGCGTCGTTTGATGGGCTGCTTCCGAGCAAGGCTTGGATGTTTTGCAATGGTTAAATATGACATTTTCATTTTATGGCGGTAAACATATAATTATAGGTTACTAGTCGGGTCAAAACTCATTATTTTGACCATGGCACATTGAAGAGCGTAGCAGTCTACTTTAAGGTTGGAAAACTTAGAATTGTACTTAATAGTTAGTTATGTTTTGAGTTGAATACTGCATCACGTTATAAGTTAAAATCACTTAAAAACAACTACAGTGAAACCCCGACTTTACTTTTCTCACGGGACTGGGTTAAAAACCGTAAAGTAGGGGAGAGTGTTGCACCTTGCGACACTTTTCCTATTTTAATTTTTAACGTCAATTATTTGAATCAAATTTAAAATCCAAAAGTCACATTAAAATACCCCAATATACTTCTATGCAACATATTTTTTTAAGTTCAGAGTTTTGCAAATAAAATATTTCCAGCCATTTAAAGTAAGAGTTCCAAGCTGTCCCAAGGTACAACATCCTGACACAGCCTGTTGTACTACGGGAAAGTCTTCATGATTCAGGAAACAGTCATACTTGAACCAATTTTGCACCAAAAAAAAAAAAACTGTGGTAATGAATTAAATTTTGAATGATAAATAATGAATTATGAATAATAAATTATTAATTGTTATCTATCATTAAATATGTTTGAAAGACTGCATAAGATTAGAACATTGTTCCATGTTCCTAAACATATCTAAATGTATTAAGAAAGATGCATATGTTGTAACTTGGAACGTGTCCTAAGGTTCAATATGTTTGACTGTCCCAAGGTACAATCACCAGTGGTTTAGGAAAAACCAAAATGGTGGTCAATCTAGATGCACTACAATTACTTTCACATAGGGTTTTCGGTGTTCATCCTCGAAAAATGTTTAAATTTGTAGCCTTAAAATTGCATTTTAGCTTCATATTTTTCCAAAACTTGTAAACCCTCCAGGCCGGCGACACCCGGGGCGGACCCCCCCTCCCTCACCCCTTGCTAGAGACGCCACTGTATTATGGTACACTAGAGTCTTGCTAATCTTAGCATGCTTAACCCAAAAATTTGGTTTTTACAAACAGGGTCCTCAGAATATTTTTGAATTTTGATTTCTGCTCTCTCAAATTAAAGTTTTAGGAAGAGTGTCCCCAAAAATGTGTACTGTCTTTGAATGCAAATAACGACCCCGATATCTGTCCGTTTTCCAAGTGGGATGACTTGAATTCGTTAATTCGTTATTTTCTATTTTTCGCTCCCTCCTGCTCACAGTTCGTGCAAATGAGCAGCATATGTAGCAATGGATCATATCCCCCACCCAAAACCTGGTGACAGGAATACTAATAAGGCGAACCACGTTCTTATATGGCTACAATCTACTTTCTTACTTAAGTTTAGCAAATCACTGTAAAAATGATTGTAAACATTATTTTTCGTTTTGAATTCGTCAACTGCATAAACTAGTCTTCAAGAACAATAAACAACTTTTTTTCATACTGCATAGTAAACTGATGACTACACTGAACCATGGAGAAGCAAAACTTAGTGTAAAACAAGGTCAGGCTGTTTTGACAACTCTCTTCTGTCATACCCATCGCTACATTGTTACCTGGTGACAAAAAAACTACTAGTTGATAGGATAAGGGCTTTATCATCAGTTAGACTATTTGATAAGGATGAAGTCACAACTGAGCTGATACGTGTTATGTTGCATCAAAAATAAGGGGAAAGCCGATATTCGATAATAAAAAAATATTTTTGATCAAATGAATCAGTAAATAAGAAGTTGATAATAAATGAAAAAATACTGAAAAAAAATAAAGAATAATTAAATAAATTAATTAATGCATGAGGACAAGTAAAGGAATGAGTAAAAGAGTGAATGAACAAGAAAATAAGTGAATGAATGAACAAAGAAATGAACACGTAAGAGATTTAATAAATCATTTGAATAATTTAATACAATTAACTATTTCACTTTGCCCCATTCGATTTGCCCTGCACGTAATTGTCTAATTGTTCAAAATATTAAAAACAGAAGTAAGCTTAATGTTTCAATTGTTAATTACAAGAACTTTATCCTTTGATAATGCTAAAAATAATTTTCGACTTGCAACAAAATATTGCAATAAGAGTCAATTTTTGAAAAATTTTTGTATTGTCATACTCTGTGATTTTCAGATGTAATTTTTTCTTGACTGGAATATACTACACGTGTTACTACGTAGTTAAAATATTACTAGATAGGTGGCGCTAAAAGCAGAGTGAATATTTTACCATTTCACTTTACCCCACATTCCCCTACAATATATATTAACATGTTTTCAATAATATGGTGTCATAATATAGCTGATTTTATGATCCTTGTCTCATAGTACCCAGTGCTTTATCGCTATGAGCTCCCACATGGGGCATCTCAGTTTTCTAATTGCGCCCCCCCCCCCGGAACGTACATCTCTCTCTCTCTCTCTCTCTCTCTCTCTCTCTATATATATATATATATATATATATATATATATATATATATATATGGAGGGGCCTATTTTACTAAAATTAGCTCCCCTCCCCCCCCACTTTTTTTTTGCAATTTGAATTTTTTTAGTGGGGGGGGGGGGGCAACAGTGCCTTAATTTCCTCGGTTTTTTTTTTGGTATGGGGCAAGGACTTCATAGTTCATACTGTCACCCAGTGGCACAGCCAAAAAAATAGTTTTAGGAGCTATCCTGAAAGAGAAAACATAAATTCAGGTTATCTTTGGAGACGTTGTTTGGAGCGGCTAAAGATCTTCCTCCGAAATTTTTCAAAACTGAAATATTAAAGGCACAATTTCAGACTATTTTTGGCAGTAACCTCAGTGAAAGAATGTTGGTTTGGGGTACCCTGCCCCAGGTTTTTTTTTTTTTTTTTTGAAATTGATGTTCGAAATAAATGCGTTTCTTGGACACCAATTTCCATTATTACTCCAACCGAACAACTAAAACTTACTTTAAATTTCTTACAAGGGACGAGGAGAGAAACGTTTTGAAGACCCTTCTTTTCAGATTGACTAGGGAAAAAACGGGGGAGGGGCTGTGACAGAAAGAGGAGGCGACTTAATTTGCTAAGCAATAATCTGCATCTGTAAAAAAATTTAATTTAAAAATATGTTTTTGAAAGCGAGTTCAGATTTTTTCCCCAACATTATTTGCTTTTCATTTTATTAAAATAACTTCGCTTTCCCAAGACACGTTCTTTTCTTGAGTAAGGGGTACGAATCCCCTGACTCTTTCTGAACAATATTGCCTGGTGCCCTCTAACGCGGGGGTCCGAACTTTAACGATTTGCGGCACCCTTTGAAGAATCAATAATTTTCTCACGGCATCCTAGTCTAGTTTTATAATTATTGTTACCGTGTACATTTCGCGGCACCAAGTTCAGAAAACCCTGATTTAACGTATAATTCTGTTATAACTGTCATGTTTTTTTTTTTTTTTTTTTTTTTTTTTTTTTTAATTTTGAAAATTGTTCGCGAGCAAACTAAAACCAGATATGACTGCCTTATTTAAATATTTTTTCAGATTTGGGAGGGGGTATTCCCCCCCCCCTCCCGCCGACTTTGCTATATTTCGGTAGTTAGGGACAGGCAAATTAGAGTAAGCAAATTAAGGTGAATTAATTCACGAATAGAGCTATTTAAATAGCATATTCAAAAGGTTCTTTTCAAAACCATGAAGTTAGATTTTGAGCACATGAAAACTAGGTTGTTCATTAGATCAGAAATGATTCAGGGTAACGTATTTATGTGGTGATTTCGAGTACACTAAAAGCACTTATTTTCGCGAGGCTTTCGTTTTCGTGATTTTCCAAAAGTCGTCATAATTGCGAAAATTCAAACCTCACGAAATGTTTTTAAAAAAGAATGAAATTCTGTTCAGATAAAATATGAACTTGATTACATATTTCATGAAACTAATTTCACGAAAATTTAGGCTCGCAAAAATAAGTGAATTTTGTAGTATTTTATCCTAGTAAATGCAACGATTTATTTGCACAATTTTTTTTATGCTTTTCTTCAAAGTTCATTGTAATCACTTTCAATAGGCACATAATTATGACATCTGTTTTATTTTATTTGCATATAACACCTCTGATATATTTTTTCGAAAGGAAGTTTTTCTTTTGCATTAAAATATAGTTGATATTGATAATACGGCAATTACATAAAGTTAAAATGCCAAGCTGTTACACAGTGTAGTATTTTCACTAAAAATAAGTTCAAGATTTATTTGAATTACTTGGGGGTTTAGCTCGCGCCATGCTAGGATTAAGATATGAAATATTTCCAAATCTGTAAGCAAGGAAAAAACTCAAAAAATAAGTCTACTCGGAGATAAATGTTCTCGCTCATTCAAACCTTAATTGCTGTCATCCCCTCCCCCAAACACATGTTTTTTATTAACATGAAGACTGCCTGAAGACAAGCTCGCCGACTCTCCCCACCCCATTAAGGAATAAAAGTTCTATTCCTCTCATTGTCACCGGTGGGAGGCGTAGCTAACGCGGAAATTCGACGACTTTTGCAAAATTTCCCAATTTTCCCCTCCCAATTACTCTTATCCTAATTTATGTAAGATTAAATAAAAGATATACATGAAAAGCCTATAAAATTACCATTATAAAAACTTTTCAGTAAAAGCCTATCTAGGATTAAGACCTTATCTTTAAACGTGTCATTTACTCAAAACTTGAAAATGTCTACTTACATCCCTTTGCTTCTCGCTGCCTCATTGGCGTTTTATCGCTCAGTTTAATTTGTTTAATGATATTTGCCCAATTGTTATGGATACTTTAGAAATTGTTAACATTTCTTGTACAAATTTGTAAATAAATTTCACGTGTTTTCTCAAAAACTGTGTCATCACTTGAAGCATTTCTTGAAGTGTGTCAGACTTGTAATAGTATCACTAGTCAGTAGCTTTAGGATAATTCAGTATAAATGTAGTTAAATAAGCAAAGTGTAAACAACCGGAACAAAGACTGAAAATTTGGGACTATACCGGCAAACTTGGGTGTATGATTACTTAACATTTCGGTGAAAGCATCATTCTCTTCTAGATTTCATAATTATCAAAAATGGAGGTATGGTAAAACCATACTGTTTCAATGCATAAATACACAATGAAATATTACATCAAACCATGTATTTTTTTATTCATTCCTTTAAAACAGTACACTTTTGCTTTCAGAACAGTACCGATATGTTTGAATGTCAAACATTTACAGCATTGCGCTCAAAAAGCACAATAAATTTCAGATTCTAAGTTGCAAAATAATTTGAGCTAATATTAGTACAAAATTAAAATTGAAGGCAAATTATAAAAATTACACAGCACATCAATTGCACAGTTACATGTTATAATACTTTGTAGTTTTAATAACATTTCTCTCATGCCAAAAAAGAAAAATATTACAGAACTCAAAAATCAGTGTCCAAAAAAAAAAAATATCCCCTCCCCCCCACTTTAAATATCTGTATATAAAGCTGTCATTTATTTATTTTCAAAAAAAGAATTATGTATCTGAATCCTATTAAAAATGCTTCTTAGGTGTCATTTTCTTTCCTTTTTCTTCTATTTTTTCAAATTTCTATTTTATCAAATTATAATTTAACAAGTTTCTTAGCATTGATAAAATATTTCATTTTTTCATCATGTCATTCACTATTTTATTAACAGAATTATTTTGGAAACAGATCAGAGGAGTAAAATTTACCAAAAAAAAAGTGGAGGAGCAGGGGGGTTGCTGGAAGAAAGCAAGAATTACATCTGTGACTACTTTCAAAATGGCTGAAGTAAGACATTCCTTAGCTTCAGGAATCACACATCCAGTGATTAAGTTAAAATTATTTTGTTACAAACTTTCTCAAACCTCTGTAACTAAAAAAAGGTTTAGGCTAATGTTTTGCTAAATAACATTATTGTGCTCTACTTGGATTCTATCATAGGTTGCTCTAATCCAAACTTCATTCAAATTTAAGCAACTTTTTCTAAAAAGTACTCTGGCTTTTTTACTGCCAACCAATCAGAATATCCATTGACAACTTCTACTGTTTGTCACAGCAAAAGTATGGAAGCTTCAATATATGAATCTTTACTAATAATAAAGCTGAAAGTCTGTGTCTCAGGATGTCTGGATCTCTGTATGTCTGTTACGCGCATAGCGCCTAGACTGTTCGACCGATTTTAATGAAATTTGGCACAGAATTAGTTCATAGCATAGGGGTGATCACTTTGAAAAGATTTTTCAAAAATTGGACTTTGTTCTCTTTCTATTCCAATTTTAAGAACATTTTACCGAGCAAATTATCATAACGTGGACGAGTAAATTACTAAATTGTCAAAACGTGAAACCGTAACATGGGCGAGCAAATGAACACAGCATATTAGCAAGAAATTCATCATCTGCTATTTGTAAATATACAGGCAAACTGAATGACCTTTTCATTTCTCTACTACGGGCAAAGCTGTGCGGGTACCACTAGTATTTTCATAAAACTCCTACCTTCAAAGGGTATCTTTTTCTTTTATTTAAATTGCATACCAAAAACATTTATAAAAGCAATGCACATAAGTTAATGGCACAACATAATGCTGATGAGAAAGAGCCGAAAGAAAAAGATCTGGTTGTGTAAAATGATGGCTAAATATACAGGATATTTAAAAAATCTTGTACTGAAAAAGAAATTAAAAAAAAAAAAAAAATATTTATACATAATTCATTTTTTTATTTTAACTTTTATCCTATCAAGTTTTTTTTCCCCCTCATTGGTACAATATGAGCTGAAGGTATGAAGATGATGCTGAAATTCAAAACTAAAACTGGCATCTCTGAACGAGAAAACTCCCAGGGGCACTGCAAGGGAGGTTTTGAGGGTTAACCCACCGGGAACCTTTGGTTTTAACACATATTAACAATTTTAATAAGAGTTTATATCTCTATGTGGACTATTATAACCTATTCCTAACTCCCCATAAGGAAAATTGTAGCAGTGCTAGTGCCAGGCACGAAATTGAAAATCCCCTTAATCCTGTTAGAACTACGAAAGTTGCACACATAGAAGTTTATTAACGTTGTGAAAAACATTTTGAGATAAGGATCAAAATAACAAAGAATTATGTTTAAATTGGAAATAGTTTATCATTTTTTTTTTAAAGAATTTTCTTTATCAGAGCAAGATTTTATAAGCACCCTGTATTTTGTTCATTCCTTTAACATTAAAAAAATGCTCCATGCCATATTAAAAGCATACTCGTGCAGTATAATTTTGTTTATAGCAGTCTGTTTAAACTTGCTATATGTTCCTTATCAGTTTTGCATGTTGAAACAAAAGTAAAGCAAATGTAATGATGAGTTAAAAATCTAGAATAATAGTACAAGAGAAAAATTAATAATAAAAAAGGAAACATTACTTTTAGATTATGTAGCACTTTTAAACGCTACATTTACGAGCCTCTAGTACTTTTTACAATGACACTTACTATAATCCTCACACTTATAATAACCAATGATCGAGTAACGCTCCTGATGTCATCAACAATGAAACTCTCTCCACGGCATGATAATTTGATGATAGGTTTTTAGTAATGTTTAAAATGCAGGGAAAGGCTTTATTGTGACAAGGTTAAGCTGGATCCGTTAACTAACTGTTTTACTGATAAGACGCATTTCAGAGGAATGAAGAAATGAAAAAGTGGTCAGCAAGGAATGATATCTACTGGAGTTAAGGCTTCATCCACTGGAGTTAGGGTAAAAATTTCAACTATCAAAATATCACCAAACAGGCAAATGCTTTGTTCAAAGGTAGAAGCAATTTTTACCCATCATATCTTGACAGGCAATTTTCTAGTCCTCATACATATAATAGCAAATGATCAAGTAACGATCCTGAGGTCATCAACAATGAAATTCGCGCCACAACATGATAATTGGATAATATGACGAGGTCATTTTAGGAGAATGAAGAAACAAAAAAGAGGTCAACAATGAATGCTATATACTGGAGTTTATGGTTCAGCCACTGGAGTTAGGGTTAAAATTTCAAATATTAAAATATCACCAAGCAGGCAATTGCTTCGTTCAAATGTTGAAGCAATTTTCACCTGTCATACCTTGAAGGGCGATTTTCTAGTTTAGAAAAAAAAGGAAATAAGAGTAAAACAAAGAAATTTATAAGCATTTTTCAATTGGAACTAATCTTGGATTGAACTATTTCAAACTGAGGTTGAAGTTATAGGAATAAAACAAATGTTCTTACTTCCGAACTTTATATTGTTTCTTTCAATTATGCTATTATTATTATGAATCAGTTAATTCATTAGTCTTTATTTAATAACTGTCATTAAGGGATTTTTTCGGCTACTTCTGGAGTTGTTTGTCATGTTCAGGATAAATGCAACTGCAATAAGATAATTTTAAATTGATGATTTATACTAAATGAATAAAAGTTTTGAAAATGATGAATGCTTGATGAAGTAGCTAAATGCAGTTTTGTCATAAGCTGCCAATGCAAGGGTGCCCATCAAGGGGGGGGGGGGCTCCCACAACTAGGGAGGTCTTTGTGGTATTGGGGTATTTACCCATGTTCTTGAGAGGGGTGGACACCCCTGGCTAATACATCAGTAATACTGTTTATGTTGAGGCGATTGCAAGAAATAGCCATGACACTGTGCAACTGTGTAAAAATCAAACAAATATCAATCATGTTGTTAAATAAGAAATATGATCAAAATTACAAGAATGAATGAAACTACACAATAAAAAAATGCAAGTAGTTTCATCATAAAAACCTAAATGATATAAATAAATGACAGAATTAAGAAATATTCTTAAGTTTGAAAAGGATTAAAAGGTGGGTATTATAAGACATAATACCTATGCTTTTTATGATTTTGAAATATATATATATTTTTTGTACAAAATTAAGTAATCAGACTAGAGACATCTTAAGAAATAAAGAAATACCTTTGGGCAGAAAAAAGAAAATGTTACAAAGTTAAATTGCACAAATTTGTAGAGAACTGCATACACGTGTTTCAGGGTTACAAGGGACTGTTTTCTTGATGCAAAAGAGTAGAGCTTATGGATGAAAAGACATCTGACCCCAAAACAAGTGTATGCACAGTATTCAACAAATTTGTGTGAAACGTTGTAATATTTTCTTTTAGAGACATCTTATTTCTCAATATAAAAACCAAAGTGCAAAAAAATAAATAATACATATACAATTAAATAATGACTTTATATAATTTTTTAAATATCTATCACCAGAATTAAACAAATCTTATGCATTTCATTTGTCATATAAAGAAATAATACTACTTGAAATGCACTCAAGGGGAAACATACATAAGTTTTAAAAAAATAATACATATGATTAGTGAAATAATCATCAAATCAACATAAACAAATGACCATTCAATTGCACATCAATTGGTAATAAAATTTGATCAATTAGTAATAGAATTTTACAGTAAAATCACATTGAAAAACCTATGATTGTAAATAATAACATGTTAATTATGTACAGAAAAGATTTGAACACACTTTCAAAACTTTGGTAAAGACTAAAAGAAGCAAAAAATCACCAGTTCTCAACATCAGATTTAAAAATAGAAGAAACCATTGCAAAAATAATAATAATAATCATAATCATAATTTGTTGATGATTTTTTTATTCCAAGTTAAGAAAATTAAAATATTTTTGTTGAAATACAAGTAAAATTTCTAACATTTAGGGTATATTATAAAAAATGAAAAAAAAATCTATCTGTAATCCAAGAAAAATCATGGACATGATCATTTTTATCCAAGTAGTAAGTCACACAAAAAAGCACCAAAAATAAATTTCTGAAAATTGTACATACGTACTTTGTATCCATATGAAAAAAATTTTTTTTAAAGGGGGTGGGGAATGAAACCATAAATTACTGCCCAAGGTGACACTTGTGCTCACCGCTGCATTTATATATTAAAAAAAGAAAGATATGAAGATAACCACAAAAATAATTTATTTTATACAAAAAGAATTTTCATAAAACCATAAAGTACTCACTAACATTAGTAAACAAAATACTAACATGTGTGCTAAGTTAGATGCCAAAAAGTATCTTATACCTTAATCTATTAATTTCTTCTTGGTTTTATAGCCTACAAGAAATAACTACAACACATCGTGTAACAACTATTGGAGAAAATTTAGATAAATCCTCACAAAGTAGACAGGTTGTCAGGAAATCTAAATAGTAACAACTCTAAAAATAAAGATGGTGGGAATGTAAATGCCTATTTTTTCAAGAATTCAAACACATATATTTACAAGTTTTATAAAATGAATCTTAGAAAAATAGAAATATTTGACGACAGGAGTATAACTAAATGCTTTCAAACTAAAAATACAAAAATCAAAATTAAAATAAAGGAACAATGACATAAACAAGAAAAAGAATAAATAAAAACAAAAGGAACTTAGTGAAAGGGAAATAAAGCAATTATCCAACAAGTACTTTGACTGAATATGAATTTTGGTTAAGAAAAGATTACTAACTGTCAAATGAAATAACATTACCAACCAGTCTTGATAACAGTTATCACAATGCTGTAGCCGGGATTAAAAATAAAAATAAAATAGGTGGGCGAATGCCCTTTTTTCTAGATGTCATTAAAAAAAATTTTCTTCGGTCAAAAAAAAAAAATGGAATTCAAGAGCAGACATTTTTTTTAAAGAGGTGCTTTGAAACCAATTTATATTCAATTTACATTATTTGTACAATAATACACTAACTACATACAATACACCAAAAGCCCATTGTGCCATTCAGAGACTGTAGTTTTGTCTGTGTTATGAACTAATTTGTCTGGAACAGCCAATAACTGAGCTAGAGGCAGATGTCATCGTATTGAAGCCGGGAGTGCCAATAAACTGGTAGCAAAAAAATTAATCATTCTCCACAGGGTTGCCACGGAAGTTCAAGAATGAAATTCCCTGACATTTCCAGGTTTTCCAGGTGGTTTTGAGAAAAATTCCAGGTAATCAATCTCCACCTTCATTTTGCAACATTAATATATACATCTCAAATTTTGATAAAACTTACCTCATTTTCAAACTTTAACAATGGCTACCAAATTTAATTTACTCAAGCTGAAATAATCAAAAATATGTACTAAGGGTGGTTCAATTTTTTTTTCTCTCTCGGCTCGAGTCCAAGAACCCCTTATTTTTTTAGACTTACTAATAGTATTGTGCTGTAAAAGTTTTAGCTTCTTGCTCAAATTTTAAGAGGGTGCTCAATGACACATCCATTTAACATTAGCTCTAGCATAGAAAAAGTCAGATTTAGAAACATTTAATTTCCCCAGCTGTTTTTTTTTTATGTAAGTAATTATTTTATTGCAATGAATATGCATATAACTCGTGTAGATTATAGTATGTAACATTGTTTTTTCAGTTCAATGAATTTTTTTAACCCCCTCCTCATACTTATGAAGTTTGAAGGAGGGGGTCGAGCACCCTCTTTCAGTTCGAATAGGAAGTTAAAATTCCTCCAGTATTTTACTATCCACAAGTCTAAAAACATTGAGTGGTGTCCTGTTTTCTAGGAGAAACCCTTTTTTTTTAAGTGTATTTTTGAACTACCCTAATGTACTAACACAAGTGAAGCAAATTACTGTAATAAACAATTAATGTAAATGTGGCATATCTAATTTTCAATAGCGAGGAGCCACTGCCTTACATCAAGTGAAAGAACTGCAGAATTAGCAATTGTGACATCTGTATCACAAAAATAAAGTTAATTGCTAAAATAATCTGAACTAAAACTTATGAAACCTAAACTTTTTCAATTATTGCTTTCTACCCCTCCAATCCATTGAACTCAAAGCGCTTTTAGACTTTGGCCTGTAAAAAAATCATGCACCTTTTAGCTTCACATATTTCCCCTGTTTGTTGCTCATAAAACAGGGGTGCTCCCCCCCCCCCATATTTCTGAACGCCTTAGCGCTTTTTTTATTTTTAACCCTCTTTTTTTATTTTTTTAAACCTATTTATTTATTTTTAATTATTATTGTTTTGAAAAAAAAGTGTGCTCGCTCCCCAATAAAATACACACACACAGATGAAAATAATAAAGTAAAATAATATGAGTAAATAATTTGAATAAAAATAAAGTAAAATAAATAATTAAAAAATCCCCCCCCCCCCCAAAAAAAAAAAAAATTGATGGCGCAACTTGCGCCATAATCATTCCTGTGGGCAGCCTGTCATAAAGTTTGAGCATTGATCAGAAACTTCTCTGATGTGCAGATTTTTTTTAAATCGGATTACTTTTATTTTGAAAGAAAGAAGCGCATTGGAAGTCTTAAAAGATCACTACCAAAATACTAAAAGATTAGCGATACTTCTGTAAAAAAGAAACTTTCTAAGTTTAAAATTGTCTAATGAACTAAATTTACAGAACAAAATTGTTTAGAATAATACGATTTCATTAATTAAAAGAAATAATATAAAATATGAAAAGATTATTGCAGCTCATTAAAAACTTCAGTCGGCACTCCCAGACAAAACAACGTGCTGTGCATCATAACTTCAGAACTGCTGACGTAAACAAGCAGCGCTTAAACAGAGTCCGCTCAAACGAGGAAGAAAAGAAGTACCTTCTGCGCATGTCCGCCGCTGACTGCTATGGTGCACGCCGACTGCTATGGCGCACGTGCCTATGGCAGAGTTGTTGATAAAAAGAACTGCAGGGGGAAGAAGAAAGAGGGGAATGACAAAACGACGAATGGGAAGGGAATGGCGGCGAAAAAAACAAGGCAGAAAGTTTTTTTTTTTGACGTCATAGACCGCAGGCCGCGCTAAGAACGATCGGAAATATGCAATTTTTCATTTTCCCTGACATTTCCCTGATTTTCAGCGATTTTCATTTTCCCTGACAATTCCAGGTTTTCCCGGTGCGTGGCAACCCTGTCTCCAGCAAAAACTGTATGGTTCATGGTATGGTTGGCACTCTCAGCTTCAATGAGATGACATCTGCCTCCAGCTCAGTTATTATTGTCTATTTCGGACTGATGAGTCCATGACAAGGATAAAGCTGCATTTTCTGGATTGTATAACCGGGCTGCCAGTATATTGCATGTTGGTCTGCCTTAGCCCTGGCTTATGGGTGGTAACTTACTGCTTAATAAACCAAATCCCCCTAGATCTTACCAATCAACTACAGCACTGGGTGTCACAGAAAAGATTCACCCATTTCAAACAACATGTCTAGTGATCAGGCACATTATTTAGGGGGGTCAGGAGGGGTAAATTGCCCCCCTCCTCCTGGCTTTAGAAATTTATGTATTTACATGTAAGTGGGTGAGTTTTTTGCTGCTTTTTGGTACAATTTACATCGAGTACACACCCTTTACCTCCGTCCCACTGAAAAAATTTGAGATGAGGGGCATGCTGGAGATGTTTTGTGCATTCACGATGGAATAAAGTGTAGAACACATCGTGATCAAAATGGGAGAATCTCTTCATCCTGGTAAGGAATATTTTTTCAATTGATAAACAAACTTTATACTTAAGCATTCATAGACAATACAGGATAATTCAGAAAGAAAAGTAAAATTCTAATCCTGGGGAGCCCATTGTGACTGGGGGGGGGGGAGGGCAGGATGGCACAGACTGCGAGCTAAAAACTTCTAGGGCGCATTTTAGAGGGTTTTTGATATCATTTGGAGGGTGCTCCTAGGCATTTGAGGAAGTGTGCCATTATCCATGTGGGGATGGGTACCCAGAATTTTTTTTCCAGGTGGTATATGGTCAAATTTTGTGTGGGGAAGAGATATGGTTAGTTTTTTGTCACTTGTTATGGCTAAAAAAGGAACCTTTGTGCGTTTTGAGTGAGTAGGGTATATTCCCAAAACTCTTCTTGGATATACCCCTGAGACCAGTGCATGTGTATTTTATTTGCAATATGTGTGTGTGTTTAAATTATCTTTATAGTAAATGAAATAAATACCTATGTGCAGCTAAGTAACAGTAGGAAAACTTGTAGATAAAGCAAATGAGAGCAGACATGTGTTTCAAGATTTTAAGGAACCCCTTTTTCAGTGCAAAGAAGTGAGCTTTAGGATGTAAAGTCATTCGAGAAAAGCATAACTTTACATCCTAAAGCTCACTTCTTTGTCTTGAAAAAGGAATTCTTTGAAATCCTAAAACTAGTGTCTGCAATCATTTGCTCATTTGAGCTTTATCTATGCTCTTTACTACTGTTATTCTAATACTGTTCCAAATTATAATGAAATAAAAAGCTAAAATGTTGATAATGAACAATGTATGTATGCAATATGTATAGATGTATTTATCATTGGCGTACATAGAAACCCTGCAACCCAAAGCTCATGGGGGGGGGGGGAGGGGGCACACCGAAGTCTAAGTAAATTACTGATACATATATATACAGTAAAAACCCTTCCAATACCGACACTAATAGGACAATTTTTTGTCCGCAGGATAGGGTTTAAAACTGTTCTTTGCCTTGGAATCAGGGAGATAAAAAATTGGCCGCATAAGAGGGGTGTCCGTTAGGAGGGGTTTTACTGTATATAGAACAATATGGCTCCCTCTAACAACTAAAAAATAACAGTTTGGAAAATCTGTGAAGTTAAAATAAAATAAAACCTGTGATATAAAAAGAGGGCACTACATGTACTACATTCTTTAATTTTTCCTTCTTTTTTCTGAATTATTCTGCATTGAATGATTTCTTTACTCTACTTAAAAGTAGGAGTTCCTACATCAATGCTTCAGCTATAATTAAACTTAAGAGAGTTGAAATAGGTTCTTGCAAAAGAAAAACTATTCGACATTTAGATGACTAATAAAATTTACCAGAATTTCAAAATATTAGAGAAAATAATACTGTTTTTTTTTTCATGTGTTATTATAAAAGTTTCTAGTATAAACAAATAGCCTTCCTAGCATGATGTCTATTATTAAACACATTAGATATTTCTGTAGCATTCCTAAATTTGCTCCTTTTAAATATTATTCTTGTTGTCAATTTTAAAATAATACTACTACTAGTTTTTAAAACATCTTTTTTCTAGTTAAATTTCAATTATTAAAGAAAATAATTTTAAAATAACTTCATAAAACTTTGCCTATTTCATACTGGTTTTCAGTATCAAGAAAAGGAGCATATCTATTAAGCTCCTGACATTTTCTATTTATCAAAAAAAAAAAATCATTATGCTAATACTCAACTAACTTCAAGTTCCAAAATCACTTGACAAAATATTTGTTATGTAAGAGATCAAGAGTAGTAGTTTAAGTAAGGATTTCAAACAGTGTTCACATGTCTGGATCATCTGTTTCATTGTCTTCAACAAGAATTCTGGTATCAGATTTTTTCCTTCGGCTGAAAAGAGCAAAAACAAATTTTTAGAATAGCATTGGAAAGCTGTATAATACAAAAATTCACAATTTTGCTAACATGAACGCTTGAGACTTATTAAAACAAAGATTTGAATGAGATAAGTATCACAGCCATAAATCTAGTTAAACCTAGTTTAAACCAAAAAAAAAAAAAACAGGCTTTTGGGTTTTTTCAAAAAAAAATAATAATTTATCAACCATGCTTTGTGACCTCAAACATATTTAACTTGTCCCAGTCACTATTAATGAACTTAGAGAATATTTGACTGGCTGGCACCAAACTCTAGGCCCTCCAGTTACCAAGTCTGACCCCTTATCAATCAGGACCATGGGTGCAAGTTTGGTGATGTGTTCAAGACGGAAAATATTTTCAGCTCCCCCGCCCCCCCCCCCCGCCCACATGTAGGCTTAAGGAAAAATTTGTATGTATAAATGTTTCAGATTTTAACAATGCAAGTTTTGGAATCTATTTGATTTAAATTTTAAGCCTTAAAATTGTAATATTTAAGTGTTTTGACATCGTAATTCCAAAAAATCTAAAATCCGGCAATAAGGGGGGGGTCTGGGGGCTCTCCCCCAGAAATTTTTTCAAATTGAAGTCCAAAAAACGCTGTGGTAGGCCATTTTGGTAAAGTTCAGGGAAAGGGGGGGTTCAGGGACTCTTACATCAATTATTTCAAACTGATAGTCCCAAAATCACAATATTGGGCAACCTTCAAAAAATATTAAAGAAAGAGGGGGGGGGGACGCTATGGGCTTTCCCGAAATCGAAGATTTAAAAAGGAAATTGTAATTTAAATTTCATAACGTTTATAAGCTTTTTGAATGCACTATTGAAGGGATGGATTTCAGGAACCCTCCTTCGGCAATATTTCGAAATTGAAGTTTCAAAAACGCAAATTTTAGACGATGTTGGATAATGTAAGGGGTAAAAGCGTTTGCAGCACCCCATCATTAGTTTTTTGCCGATCCTAAATATTTTTGTTGTAGCAATAAAATCGCTTAGGACATAAGATTTTCACTTTTGCAACATAAATCAGTTTGATTCGAAAGTCTACCCAAGGTAGCGCCAACAAACTAGAAAAGAAGGAAAGGTGGGGGAAGGGTAAGGTCGACTAATGATAATGAACTGTCACCATTCCCCCACAGTCTTCATTTGAAAAAGAATTCTTTTATAAGATAGCAGGTGGTGAAATTAGCAATAAAAAATCGCTTCAGTGAAGTAGATATATTTTTTAAATAAGGTACCCTTTCCAACATTCATTAATTAAAAAAGAAATAGGGGAACTGAATCCTAACTCCAGGCAGGGTTCCCGAATCGCATCCCTCTTAAGGCACTCAAATATAGCCTAAAGTGGCGCTTTAAATATCAGTGGCATAGCTAGACCCGACTTTCGGGGGGGGGGGGTGTTACTTCTTATATATATATATATATATATATATATATATATATATATATATATATAAGAAGAATATGTATATATATATATATATATATATATAAAGAATATATAAATATATACATATATATATATATATATACTAATATATGTATATATATATATATATATATACATATATTAGTATATATATATATATATATATATATATATATATATATATATATATATGTATAATCGCTTGGAATTTTTCCCTTTTCTTCTTTTTTTTTCTTTCTCTTCTCTCTTCTTTTTCTCTTTTTTTTGAGACTAACTTTTCGGGGGGGGGGTTGTCTCCAAAACCCCCCCCTTAGCTACGCCCCTGTTAAATATTTCAGCATCAAAGAATTTTCGGAAGAGAACTCCCGAACCCCTTCCTCTGAGTTCACCACAAATGTCCTAAATTTCAATTTTTAAGGCTTCACTTTCTAAATTGTTTTGTAGGGGGGAATAGCACCCCTCTTACCTATAAGCATTACTTATGACCGCCTAAAAATTTTAATATTTTAATTTTGGAAACTTTTTGAAAAAATCTTCCTACACCCTTCCCCCTTAAGTCATCCAAAGTAACCCAAAACAAAGCTCTTAAAATTTTAGAAACTAAAATGTTTCGGGCTGGGGGTGCGGAATACCCCCCCCCCCTCTCATTGTGTTTACTAAACGCAGTGTAAGTTTTTGTTTAAGATTTATTTTTCTATTGAGAGAGCAACTCCCTTCCAAACATCGCCAAAGACAACCCAAAGTTTTAAGACTTCAATTTCGAAAATGTTTCGAGAAAGACCCCTGAATTCCCTAACTCTTAACTCACTCAAAAATAGCCAAAATAGCATTTCAATACTTCGGGGAGAGAGACCCCCCCCCCCCCCCCGAACTCTTTCCTCTAAGTTCATTAAATTTTACTAAAATTTGCGGTTTCCCCTTTTCATCACCGAAGATTTAAGAATTTAAATTCTGAAACGTATTGAGAGAAAGCCTTGGAATTCCCTCTTCTTAAGTCTTCCAAAGATTACCTAAAGCTGAGTTCTGAATATTTCAGCTTTGAATATTTTTTGGGAAAGGAGAACCCCGAACCCCAAGACGGTCCAAAGTTGCGCTTTTAAGACTCCAGTTTCGGAATTTCGCCTAAAGAGAGCCCCCTCCCTCCCTCTTGACATTGCCAAAGACAGCCTAAAAGATTCAAGACTTCAATTACAAACAGTTTTCGGGAGAGGGTCGCAAATGCCCTTTAACTTAAGTCATTTAAGTATAGCCTCAAATAGTTTTTAATACATCAGCTACAAAACATTTTCATGTTAGAACACCAAAACCATCTCTCATAAATTCACCAAAGATTGCCTAAATTAGTGTTTTTAAGACTCCAGTCTTCGATTCTTTTTAAAACACAGTTTTATATCATTAGAGACAGCCTAAAACTTTTTGGCTTTTAAATTTTTAAGAGTTCGCACTGGAGAAATATCGAACCACTCCTAGCTTCAAAAATATTTTCAATTCAGATTTTCGATATTTTATACTGTAACCCGTGAGTACCCTTCCCCCCCCCCTAGATTGTCCAAGATATCAACGTTTTAAGACCTCAGTATCGTGGGTTAATTTGCAGACAGATTACCCTCTTTGCAAGAGCAGCATTTTTTCGCAAACTCGTGCTGCCGTTATTTTTCTCCTTTCCTTTCTCTCCCTCCCCCCACCCATATTTCCACTCTAGCGAGTGTTCGAATCAATGGCATTAGAATTTAGTGATTCCTCAAGTCATTGTCAAAAATGCAGGAATGGTTTGCCCATCGGTGTTTCCAACCAGCTTGAAATCTCCCCCCCCCCCCCCTCGATTATTTCCAAAATTCCCATTTTCATTAAAATCTTCAAAATCCTTGATAGTTTCTGTTTTACCTGGTATGTGGACGCCCTTTGCTGTGGCGAAAATATTTCATCTTGTCAGCAATCACTCTCAATCGGTGATGCAGATTCAACTCTTAAGACATTTTAAGAGCGTACATAATTTTCATTTATGTGTGTAAAGTTTGCAAAAAAAAAACACAAATGAAAAAAATGAAAGGATGATCAAAAATAGCATGAGAAAAGGCTAAATTTTCAATTAGAGCCGATTGCTTCGAAAAATCAGGGAGCATAGCGAGCAACTCCTCGGTCTGCAATGCAGCGAGTTGGAAATAAAGCTATACTTAAAAAAAGTCAAACGGCGCGAGCCGAAAAGCCACTGCTCCAAAAGTACGTTGCAAACAAAACAAGCACATGGCGGAAAACCGAGAGAATGTCGATGTAAATTCGTGGTTATGGAACGGTCTAGTAATATTAAAGCATATTTTTCAAACACTCAATTTTTCTTTTTTCATTCAAAATTAAAAGAAAGTCATTGAATTTCTTTCCGTCCCGACCTTCGTCTCGGAAATTTTGTCAAGACGGAAATCCGTCCTGAGACGGAAGGTCTTGCACCCATGATCAGGACACCACAGCCTTATTGTACAACTGCACAGTGATGTTCCTATCTATTTTTTTAAGGGTATACGCGATATGTCTAAAAAATGTTTGAGAGAATACAGCGTAAATGGAGCGTAATTCCCTATGGGAATACCACTGCTACTACAGTGAAACCTCACTTTACAAGCATAACTTGTTTCACTCTTACTTGCACTCATAGTCATAGTTTGAGAAAAAAATATATTGAGGGAAACTTACCTTTTGGTTTGAATGGACTTACCCAAAGAAAAGGTGATTATAAACCAGTTTATATTACATTAGCATTATTTTCGAACTAAGAAATCAAATATTTTGTGGCATAGGGTACTTCTGCACTCTTCCCAACTACAACACTGCTCATACTACAAAATGTTGTTTAAGGGTCATTCCATGCGAAATGAGCAAATCAGCAGTGGCTGACATGTCACAGATTTCAATGAAAATTTTTATTTAGGTAAACCATGCATATCTATGATTGAATGCAAAGTATGGAAGTTTAAAAACTGTTTGTTGCTTTGTTATTGAAATTAGAAGTTGTTGCTTACGCTAAGCCTAAATTTTCAGAGTTCATTGCTGCCAGTTTGTGACTCAATAACTCCATAAGTTATAAACGTACACTTAAAAGATAAATATTTCCGCATTCTATAAACAAATCTCTATTGGGAAAGATCAAAGTAAAATTTATTCGGATCTTTTTTTGAATCTGAAATATTAACAAATATTGAAATTTTGCCAGTTTACTTCAGATTTCAAATCACTCTTCTAGCTCTTTTAATGAAAAAATAACAGTAAAAATGGTTCAGATTGAAAAACTATCTATAACTAACTATCTGCTCTAATTTAGTAATTGTTTATGAATTTCTTGATGACGAAATCGTATTTTAAAAATCGAAAATTCCATTTTTTCCTCTATTTCAGATGTTTTTTTGAAGATAAGGGAATGCTCTTAGTTTACTCAAGTTTTTTAACGGAACATATTGAAGTGTCTTTTAGATGCTACTAAATTTTAATCATTGGTATCAGCGTATTTTTGTTACTAGAGTAACTTGAACTAAGGCAAAATTTCATTAGTTTGTTCTTTTTATTGTAAGTTTAGCAAAACTAACCATTTCTTTCGTGTTTCATTTTCTCAAAAGCATGTTTATGAAGTACTTGCTAAAATGCACATTTTTTAAAAATCGAAAAAAATGTTAGATATGCTTGCTTTTGCATCACTGAGTCGTTTATCTAGTTTTTTGAATTCTCGTAATTTCACATAACGGTCAATCCATACAGGTTCGATACAGTATCAACTACTCATTCATGTTCAAATATTTCTAAGTTATAAAATTAAAATAATTATTTTGAAAAATACAATATGTTTTTTCAGAATAATGTATTATATGGGGCACAATATACATAATTTAAGAAGGTGCAATGAAGTTTTCACACTTTTTATTTCTGTTTTAGTGTGTGAACTAACTAGCAAAATTGCTCAATTTTAAAGACCTGTATCTTTTTTACAAACCAAATACAAAAAACAATATGTATAACATGTAGAGTACTTGAATGGAATATTCAATTGGCCAAGAAATTTTATTTTAAATCCATCCCCTTTTGGTTTACAGGGGTCTAAAAATGTCATTTTTGTCAGTTTTCCGATTTTTGAGGGATTGTAATCTATAAAGGGTGCACAAACACACAGCAACAGTTACATATTCTTTTTAGCATGGTTCCAGTGATTAGTTTTTGCCGTATTTCATTTTGTGTTTCCATCCCCTACGCGAGTTATCTCCCTTTGAAATGAGTAAAATGTTTACATTTGACCCTGAACTTTAACCTGTTGCCATTATTTTAATTATTAACTTACTGCTACGTAACTCAGCATGTAAGACTATCAATTTATGCACTTTAACATCAAAGCGTTAAATTAACTGTCATAAATGTAATTCAAATAGATTTTGGCCAAAATGCAAAGCTCTAAAAGTCCCATTTTTGACTACGAAAATCACTTTTGATGACCTCTAAAAAAAATCAAAGGTCCAGTTGAGAGAAAAAATAAAAGTGGTTTTAAACATCTTTCACATCCAGCTTTTAGGGACATGAATTTCAAAAAATTTAAAAATGGTCGAGCGCACCCATCTGTCGAACCTGTATGAATTGACCCATAAAACACAAAGAAAATGCTGTTTTTCTGAATTTTATTTTACGTTTGGAAATCAAAAACCAATTTCGAGTTTCTTCAAGCAAATAGTAGAAACACAACTCTATATTCTTGTAAAGTTTTGAAGTTCTCTGAATTTTCCCTCATTTGAATTTTTGTGTCTATGTTAAGGGGAAAATCATTATTTTACAAAATGTCACTAAGTTTAAAACTGATTTTGGAGACAAAGGAGTTAAAATACATCTTCAAAAGTAAGGTATTTCTTTTATTATACTTAGCACATTATTGGGTATTAATTTCATCAAAGCTAATGCATTCCTTAAAGATTGAGATTTTAAAAAAAAATGCTTAATTATGAGAAAATTGAAATATTTTCAGTTTTTGAAACTCGGTTAAAAGTTAACTATAATAACTTTGAAAATTTTACTGACATCAGATTAATTACCCTACTCCATAGATCACAACAACATATAACTTTTATGTTTTCATTAAATAGTTCATAAGATACAAGCCTTCAAAACTGCAACATTTAGCATTTAAGAGAATGCTGTTCAATTTGACCAATTTTCAATCGCATGTAACTATTCAAATAAAAAAATTTAAGCAAAAATATTTTAGACATTTTTATATAGGCATAAAAGGAACCTGTATACCAAATTTCATAAAAATCTGTTACCATGCGACCACCACTTTTTTGCGAATTTTGCTCATTTCGTATGGAATGACCCTTGAGCAAAACAAATTTTTCCACAGACAGATATTAACATATGATAGCATACTGCCGAGGGCAGATAAAGGCCTGAAACTGCAAATTTTTCATTGTTTTGCATTTTTGTCATCTGTTGTACGTCAGCTTTATTGTACAAGCTTGCTTATTTGGTTTCTGCTGAAAAAAACAAGTCTAATTCCAACATTTCCCTATTGTTATTACTGAATCCAACACACATTTCTTCAAACATCTCGAAAACTCATTTCTGCAGATACTGCCATTTACCTGCCCACAGCAGTATAGTCACATAATGCATTCCATTCTATAAAAAAAAAAAAAAAAACTTTTAACTCAATACTCTGCAAATTTCCAATGTATCCCCTTTAATGCAAAAGTTATTAGAAGCATTTACTTTTAATAGTTCTTCAAAATTTGGCAAAAATGAGACACTTTTACCTTTAAATAGATTGACACAATCGGGCAAATCATTGATGTTGGCAAATTACATTCTAAAGAAGTCTAAAAAAAGGAAATCTTACTTTGGATATTTTCTCTCTTTTTTTCTTCTGTTGATAACACCATCTGGTTCGTCCATCATGCGTATTAAAAGAGACTGATCACTAGAATCTAAAGGAGCAACAGAAATATCTCGCACTGCTCGAAATTTACCACAGTTATTCAGGTGTTCATTTTCCAGACGAAAGAAATTCCAAAAAAACCTCCTAAAATTGATCCATTGAAAATTATGAATTATTTTATGCTTATATACATGTTCAAACTATTTTTCAGCAAATTTCAAAATGAGATTCAAAAGTAAAATACAATGTAGAAAAAATCTCAAAACATTTTTAGAGTTGAAAAAATAAATTTGGACTGGCTAGTGGTGCACACAGGAATTTTGCGAGGGGAGGTTCCAAGATCAAAAGTCCCATTCCTATATCATACCCCAATATGCCGTCTAACATATTTAATTGATTTTATCGGTTTAGCCCAGTAAATTTATGCCAAAAATAGGGTCAATGTACCACAAATTTATAATTAGCCTAATTTTTCATGATAAGTTCCTGAATATGTGTAGAACGAATCCGGAAAAGTTCCTTAAGTTCCCACATGAGCTTCTATCAAAAATGGCGGATCAAAGATGGCCGCCTGGTACATTTTGCCTCTCTCTCTTTTTCTCTCTCTCTCTCTCTCTATATATATATATATATATTTACATATATATATATATGTGTGTGTGTGTGTGTGTGTGTGTGTGTGTGTGTGGTAAAAATGAAGATTTTTCAGTTCTGAAAAAACCTCTAGGTTCTAGAAGTAATGTTGCTTCAATACATAATCTAAAATAACCAATAAAAAGTTTCAAACATTTGTTTTGACACCAAAAACTGAAATTTCTATGTTTTATGTGATATATTGCAGAACATAAAAAAAAATTAAAATAAATAACGTTTTTGGTATTTTTTAAAAACGTTTTCACTTATATCTTAGTCATCAGTTTTTATTCTTCAATTTTGAAAAATGCTTCGTACTCTTTTTAATTGATACTAGCATTTTACCGACCTTTCCTCATAAAAAGCTATAAACATATATGGTCTACAAATTGTGTTTTTTGTCTGAAATGCAAAATTTTCCTTTTGAAAAATTCGTTGCTGATCTGCTTAGCCTCTTAAAACTTTCATACATCGTTAAATGCTTACAAATTCCTTTTTTGATATTAAGTGAAAAATTAAAAAAAACACTCACAGTAACAATAAAAAATCGTCAAAAATGGTTTAACACTTTTATTTTCAATAAAAAAGATCATTATTATCTCAAAATCATATTTTTTGTGCATTTTAGGTAGCAAATAGATACTTAAGAATACTTTTTAAAAATATATTTCCATATAATTATGTCACAATGGATAAAAACGTCGTGAAAATTACTGCTTTCAATTTTAGGAAGTTCTTTTGGGGAGTTGGAAGTTAAACTTCGGAGGGAGGGGGGAGGTTATTATTAAGAACTGAGCGTTCTGCTCAGTCTTTCACAGCTTTTCGCCATGATTGTAGCTGTGCTCAAATAAAACAAAAATTTTAACTCAACCATAAAAATTTGCCCTCAACTTTCCTCGCTTTTTGATCAGGGGCTTCTGAGGAAGGATAAAAAATCAAGTGTTGCAGCTATCATTAAACAAGTAGAGCCTTCTCTTAAGTCGCCACCAATCTATTTGTGCATTACAGAAAAAGGATTTCTTATGCACATGCAAACGTTGGCATGGGATGAGTCAGAAATAAAAGACATATGCCTGAAATACGTCAAGTTTCTTCAGGAAAAAACTTGTCTTTATGTGAAGTTTTGGTTTTTAATGGATACACTGGTGCATTACCAACTAACACTGTGAAGAAACAAAGAAGGGTAATGCTGAAAGTGTCTGAGACTATTGCTTTTTGAAGAAAATGTAATGACAACCACAAAATAGACTTACTTTTTGCGGAATTCTGAGAACAAATCAAGATTAATTCAAATTATGATGGAATACTTCTGATTAGAAGGAATCACTATTGTACAACTGGATTGGGACGCCTATGTATTAATTTGCTCAACTGCAATCAAAACATGACAGAACAGCTCCAGACCAGCCGCAGAAACAGGTACTTATACAGATCTGCTCTCGATTCTAATTGAAAGAGGAATGTCTGGGACATCACTGTACTTTTTACCCTCAAACCAATTTAGTACAAAGAAAAAAGTTTCAATGTATTGAAAGTACAAGAAGCCTTGGGTCCCTTGAAGGATACTCTTCTTTTTCTCCACGCAGCCACTGGACGTGACTCCATGTCGGCTACGTTTAGAAAGGGTAAATCTTGTGCTTTCAAGTTGCTACAAGAAAATCTCAAACTGCTTTCTCTGATCTCACAGCTCAGTAGTTTCCAGCTTGATCCATCCAGAAAAGGTCACCCAGATTGCAGAAGTGTTGTGGGGACATCTTTTTGGTGGTAGTAACAACTAGACATCTTACTACTGCTATAATAATAATTAAGTAACTAAAACTCTTTCTTTAAAATTTAAAGTTTGGTAACTTCCACCCACAAGTGCAGCAGTTTCGCAACATCCATTTTGCGTTTATCCCAGATGTACAACAACGGCTTGAGAAAAACATGAATCAAATTAAATGGGGATGCATTATGAAAGAAGGTGGACTATTCACAACACTCTTGTCACTTCCTGAAGCTTCCGAAGGAATTCCGCATTTAATGTTTTGCGACTATAAATAACCGGAAATTATGTGAGACTGATCTAGATGCCAATGAAAATGCACACCAAGTTCACACAGATGCACGTTCCAAGTTTTGCATGCATTATTTTGGTGAAACATGTAAAAATTTAATTTCTGTATTTCTGTGCACCAGTTTTGAAGATGAGGATGATGATATTGAATGATGATGCTTTTTTTTCTAGATTTTTACTGACACTCTTTACATGTTTTTCAAGAAGATATTACATGTCAGTTTTTATAGTACTAAATAAGTGATATTCTGCAAGTTTTTTTTTTTTTTTTTTTAAATTTTTTATAACTTCACTTTTTTTCCATTATCATATGCTCATCCGAAAGCTAGAACTAGCAAAATTTCTTTCAGAAATGGAATGAAAGCTACTTGGTTATTCAATAAATGGAATACATCAATCATTTTGCAGTTAATATTTTAAAAAGAATACCATAAAAAATATTAATTTTAGTAGCTTATTTGTTTTAATGCATAATACGTAGAAAATAGTAAGTTTAGCTTTTGGAGTCAAAACAATTGTCTGAGCTTTTTTATTGGTTATTTTAGGGTATATATCGAAACAGTATTACATTTTAGAGCATACAAGTTTTTTTTTAGAACTAAAAAATCTTTGTTTTTGACATAGTTATGATTAAGGCAAAAAGTATTAGTCGGCCATCTTTGATCCGTCATTTTGGATGGAAGCTCACATACAAACTTAGGGGACTTTTCAGGATTTACTCTACATGCTATGAGGAAGTAAGTCTGAAAATATTTCTAAATTATAAATTTGTGGTGCAAAAAATCCCAAATTTACTGGGCTAGTTCCCGAGAACGAAGAAGAGCAAAAAATAAGCTGTTGAATAATAATTAGCTTTATTTAATGAAACACACTTAAATAACCAGAAAGCAAAAAAAAATTATGCTTTTACATTTCTCATAATTAAAATATGTATTTAAGTCCAAAGAATCTCCTTTCCATCTGTAATTACAAAACTAAAAACATAGTTGTTACAATTTAATCATTTATGATCAATATTCTTCTTCTAAAAGGTAATTTATTATAAGAAAAATGCACAATATCTTTAAAAAAAATTTAACATGAGGATTTTATTTTTTCCCTTATTAGAACTGAAATTACTGTTGCCTTTGTTTGAAATTATCCCATGCGCTAAATCTAAATGCATGGAACCGAAATCAATTCTGAAAAAGTAACTAAAATTAAAAATTTTAAAAACTCACGACTGGGTCGCAAATGAAAATCAAAAGGGAAAATTGAAAATCCTTTTAAAAGCCTTATACTGTTAAAATCAATTGTATATAAGTATTTTATTTGTTAACAAATAGAAATTAAAATTTAAAATCTCAGCTTTTACTTTCTTTATCGGCCAACAATGAATTTGGTTACTAATCGCTGAATAAAAGCTTAGCCATATTTAAAACCTGCTTTAAAAAGCATTATAATTCAAATCCTATATAACATGGAAGTTCCAAACATACTCCATCAGACCCGCAGAAAAACATCCTCTTTATTTTGATACTGAATTTTAAAATTTTTAAATATATTTTCACTGCAACAATCTTGAAAAACCTTTCAGAGGTTTTTAATTAATATCTTCGTTAATTAAGGTCATCCGAAGACGCAACCCAGCTAAGAACACTCTAGATCAACTCTCCTTTCAAACAAAAAAATTTTTTCAAAATCGGTCCATCCGTTTAAGAGCTAGAGTGTCACAGACAGATACACACGCACACACACGTCAAACTTATAACCCCCTTCCTTTGTGTGTCGGGGGTTAAAAAAGGCAAGAGCTATGGGACCCCCGCTCCCGGCCCCCCTGGACCCCTCAGTTGTGTGAGTCACTGCAACTGGCTCCCAATTATATTTACTATTAATTAAAAGTGTCAACCAAAAAGATCTACACTGAATATTATGATTTTTACATCACAGTAAGATTAAAAGTAACGAAAGGTGAGAATTATACTTGGTGTCAAAAATCATAACAAAATGCTAATTTTTACTCTTCTGAAAGGAAAATACTTCCACAACTATTATCTATTGAATTTATTAAAAGAATTTCAAAACATTCACAACGGTTAAGTATTGGAAAAATTCTCTACTACAAAAGGAAAAACAAAGTTGTGAATGCACAAATTAGCAACAGATTGCAGACAGGTGTTTTGAGGTTTCAAGGAACCCTTAAAAATGCGCATCTGCAATCTGCTGACAATTTCTGTATTTACAATTTTGTTTTTTCTATTGTTACTTTGCTGCATAAAGGTAATTATTCATTTCTCATTCTCTAGACTACAACAGATAATTTATTTTGAAGGAATTTATTAAACTAGAAAATGGCAGTTCCTTCACTTCATGCAGCAAAGTAACAAATCTATTGTTACTTTTGCAGCATAAAGGTAATTATTCATTTCTTATTCTCTAGATTACAACAGAGAATTTATTTTGAAGGAATTTATTGAACTAGAAAATCGCCAGACATGATATGACGGGTGAAAATTGTTTCGACATTTGAATGAAGCAACTGCCTGTTTGGTAATATTTTTATAGTTGAAATTTTAACTCGAACTCCAGTGGATGAACCCTAAACTCCTGGGCTGACGCCCAGCACGGGGACCTTCCCCAGCGTAATAAGCACCAAGACTGTCCGTGGCTTACGACCAAACGGCACGACCTTGAGGGTCAGGGATTTGGACAAAATCCTAGATATAGGTCAATTCCCACTAGGTATAAGCCCAGGTAAAGCGGTTTGACTGCATAGGTCCTAGTTCTGCAGCAACGGGTGTCCAAAGTTGATAATTTTGACCCAGAAATGCAATGGAGTTACCATTAAAATTAACATTTTTATCGCTTTTTCTACTATTGTACTGCAGTATGAGCCGTTTGCATGCTTAACTTTAAATTAATTACTTTGAATACTAATTTTTAATAAACGGTTCTCAAATTCATATTGGCAACTACTTTTAATTTCACTAACTTGAATACCAAAATAACATAGTTACAGGATATTTATCGTTTGCAAATGGAACTAATTAATTTCGTTTTATATTAATCATCTGCTAGTAAAAAGTATTTATCGTTTGCTAATAAAAACAATTACTTGAACTGGATATTTATCGTCTGCTATCAAAGGTATCCCACATTGATAAGCAAAAAATGGCAGAAGAGAAAAAGCTCTGATTTATTGCACATGACACACTAAAGTACAAAAATTCAAGATCGTTTCAACTTTCCAAATAACTTAGATTATGCTCATAAATAAATCTGTGTTCTCCCTCATACTCAATTTACTAACAAAAGATGCCAATGTGTTGGGAGATCGAACATAGTGTCGAATTCTGAAATTCCAATGGAAACGCCATAGCATTTCTGCAGCCAAACTAGCAAATTTGGACCCTCGTTGCAGAGAAACTAGGGCCTATGCAGTCAAACCGCTTTACTTGCCCTCATATCTAGTGGGAATGGACCTATAGCTAGAATTTTGTCCAAATCCGTGACCCTCAAGGTCGTGCCGTTTGGTCGTTAGATGACCATCGATTGTCACACTCAGCCGTGCGGGGGGCCCGCTACGCGGACCCCCCGGACGGTGGAACCTAAGGCTTACAGCTAAGTGGTGGGGTGTGTGCGGAGAAAAGTAGATAGCATTTAGCTGTTGACCACTTTTTTGTTTCTTCATTCTTATCAAATTATCATGCCGTAGTGTGAGTTTCGTTGTTGGTGACGTCAGCATTACTCAATTATTGGCAATTATAGATATGAGGATGATGAAATTGATTTTTTCCCCCATCACTTGACTGTTAGGTTATGGAATCAATCTTTTTTTGATATGGCTATATAATTAAAAATTATTATTGTGGAGAAATAACTGTATACTTTGGTCTCTTATTCCCAACTCAACTCTAGCTGATCTCTTTCAGATTTTTTGGGTGTCATATCATCAATTTTCTTAATGTGTAGGTGTGGAAAAATTGAAGAGATGAAATTGAAGAATCACCATTAGTTACTAAGATGATACAAGTGAATATTATAAGAAAAAGTGGAAATGATGCATGTACTCCAATGGAAGTTTGACTCTTCAATCTTTGAACAACTAAGCCATTTAGAAAACTTGATAATGGATTATTTTCTGACCACCAGTAAATTTAAAATCTTCAAAAAAAAGTTACTTTTTTTTTTTTTTTTTTTTTTTTTGTACTAAAACATTGCAATTACAAATTTCAAAATGTTTAAAAAGACCAATACTAAAATAAAAACTAATCTATATCACATAAAATGCTCGATTTAAAACATTCATTTCTAATTTTGGACTTCCTAAAGAATAAAACTAGCTTGTTCATAGCTTTTTTTATACTGAAATACCTAATTTCTTATTTATAAAGCTAACTTTATGTCATATTTTATTTCTAAATGTGGTGGAAACTATACTTAATCAAACAGTAATGCAATGTCTGCCCTTATTTTTTCAACAATTCATTATTTTGGCTTTTCAATGTTTGTAAGTTTTATTTTATCATTTGCCAATACTGACATTTTAATTCTTCTTATCATTCTTTTTTTCCCGTTTTAAAGTAAACAAAGAGAAGCAGGAAAAATGAATTTTAAACTTAAAAAAAAAAAAATTACAAGATGACTCCTAAACGTTTTTGAACAACTTTTACTGAAAGGCAGTAGAGAGTATTATTTGGCTTGAACATCCAATGTAGAAAATTCTGAACACACAACATGAGAGATTTTGTACGTGTTGAGTACGCTCCTGATATTTTTACTACATTTAGCAAATATACATACAATACGGATAATTATTTCATTCTAAGAACGTAATATTTGCCATACTAAGAAAATATAGGAATTATGCTTTTCTAAATAGTCTTCTTTTCCTTTTTCTGTTACAATTCTAGAAGGTTTTAAGGGCACACAAATATTTCACCAATTAAAATATGAATTATTTCAAGTTACAATATGAAATGCTTAAATACATAAAAAGAACATTAATACTAACCTAAAAACTTCCAGTGGAGCTAATACAGTGGCCATAATATCTGAATGGATTATGTCTAACTCTGTCAGTGATACTGAAATGGTCCAACCAAATCTCAAGAAAAAATCTTCAGCAATGGCAAAGTAATAGAAATTCTAGTTTAAAAAAGAGAAAAATTATCAAAAAATAAATTAAGAAAGAAAAGGATAATACACAAAATTGCCCGAAAGAAAAGATTTTGTCAGTACATAATTTCAAATGCAATCTGACCTTTCAATTCACAAAACATCTTGGGTTTTATCATTTATTTTCTATTATTCTTCTATGTCATTTACATTCTAAAAGATCTTGTTTTACATCTATCATTATATGATAGGACCTTATAGATAAACCTTTTATGCAATGAAAGTTTTGAATGAGCTCAAAGATGAATTGCAGTGAAAGTTTTATCACAAAAAGGTTTTCAAATCAAGAGTTTACAAAGAATGTACAACATCTTTTCTTTAGAAAAATATTTAAATACTATTAAAAATCTTTGTTGACTAACCAAAAAGAAAAAAAAAATCATTGATGTTCAATGTTGAAAATCAAAGATTTTTCTAAATAATATTATAACTGGTTATAAGAAAGTTCTCCCAGGTTTCTTAATCCAGAGTTTTTATTTCATTATGAATGGAACACGGGAAAAAAAATTTAACTTGTAACATTAATACACAAATAAGAAAATATTGTGAACAGAAAAAATAAAAAAAAATATTGTTCAATTCAGTTATGAGGAAAATTCTTGATGTTTTTTTTTTCTTAATGAAGGCTTGCAGTGCTAAAACTAAACACAGTTGTTGCTCTAATCTTGCCATCCTGATTTGCGGAACAACTAGAAATATGAACTTGCCTTGTGATAGAATGGGGAAGGGGGGTTGATGATCAACTTATTCAGCTTTAAAAATGAATAAAGGGGGGGAGGATGCTGATCATAGGTCGTCATTGGTTGTGCTGGCACTTTTAATACTTTTCAGGGTTAGTCACCAGGCAATAAAGAACAGTTTTCATGACCAGTCATCATGACACCACAGAGGATTTTGATCTACCTTACAGAGTCTATCTGAAAGTTTATTGTGGGATGATGTGATGATTACAGGTCATACCTCTAATTCTGATGCATTTGCCTGTTTTTCCCTTCCAAAAACTCAATCTCTTAAAAGCAAGATCAAATTACTTTATTACAACTGGCTTACTTTTTTTGTTTGACAGACAGAAAACACACAGCCATTTTAATGATCATAAAACTTACAGGTGAGGAATATACAATTTCTTCTCTCAAAAATTTATTTTCACCAGTGTTTGCATCAAACAAACCCCAATCCATTTTCACATCCCAAATGTAGGTGTATATGGAGCTTATGACGCCAAAAACTAGCCAAAGGTAAAAGAAAGGATTTTCCCACGTAGAACCATAATCATCTGAAATTGAAAAGTAAATTTCAAAAATAAAACTCTAGCAATCAATAATCAAACCAATAAAAAAATGTTTGAATAGCTGTGAATTAAGTATTTGTAACCACACACTACTTTAAAATTCTATGATAAATTGTATTAAATTTACTTGAATTAATAATCTTTCAATGCTTGAAGATAATTGCAAGATAATAGTGATCCACTTATCATTACTTCATTATTGTCTATATTAAACGATTAATCTTATTATCTTTCATATTCTATTTTATTTATTACTGATGTGTCAAATTAAAACAAACTTCAAAATACTACAATAATTGAAAAGAAACACTATGTTTAAAATAAGATTATAACCTTCAAATCTGACCAAACATTTATCTAAAAAAAATTTAATGTATTTGCTGCAACAAGGAAACTGTTTTAAATTGTGATAAACTTCAACCTTCTACCTTATTCTACGACTGCAAGATTAAGCATGATAATTTCTGGAAAACGTGAGCCTCCCATACTTTAACTCAATATTCATTTTAGAAATTTAAGACAGTCAGATAAATGTACAATTACAAACAGAACTTTTAACTATCATTTGCAACACATGAAGAACATTTAAACTGGTTTGATAAAAAAATTAGACACAAATATTCTTTTTGTCATTTTGGGACATCCATAATAAAAATCCTAGAAAATAAGAATGCCACAAGGAAAGTACTCCTATATTGATTTTTAAATATTTTCATTAATTTTGAAAATATAATTAACTAACCAAAGTGCATTTAAGTACATACAACTTATTTTTAAATAAAGGTTGAATTTTATCAAGGGCTTAAAGAGATGAACATAATTTATCACACTCAAAACATCATACAACTTAAAGCATTTTAAAACAATTAACAAATGAATACACAATTACAACACACCTTTGGTGTATACATAAAGGGATGAAAATGCAACATTAAAAAATGTTGTGGAATATTTTCCTGCATTGACAAGATGTGGAAATGCTTCCCTGGTGTCTCGATAACGTCGCAAACATTGAGCAAATCGAAACCAAGCAGGAAGACAAGCTACAATTGGTCTTGATATCATTCCAATGTCATCAACACATTTATTTGAATCTAAATGAATAATTTTTATATTTTAGAAACATAATAGCTATCACACAATGAAAACAAACCGATCTACAATTATTAACAGTACATTTATTATGTGAAAAAATTTAAGGCCTTTGTTTGACTTGTTGAACACGATCAAATTTTTGCTTTAAAAAATTTTTGTTATGTTTAATATAAAGACCATATTTATAAATTTATTTGGATAGGGTTTCACTGGGAAATAACTATTATTCAAAGAATAACAATTTTGGTAAAAAATAATGTTCAGTTTGTCATTACAGAAAAATGGGATATAAATTCTTAAAAAAAAGGGGATAAAAAGTATTTTTAAGTTAACTTTTAAAGATTAAGATTTTAACAAAGTGTAACCATTGGAAAATATAGAGGAAAATGAAACCTCTCAAGAACAATGTAAGCTCCAAAGAAAGATTAATATCTAGAATAAATTTACCAAGATTTAAAAAAAAAAGAGCTGCTTAACGTTCAACGCATGATCAAATAACAAGCTGATTAATTATGCTAGCAACATTTTCTTAATGAATTTTTTAAAATATTGCTATTTTGTAACATTTTATACATGAAAGGTTAGAATTAGGAGCACTGAAATTATATCTTCAAATGAAAGTTTGAACATAGGATTTTGAAACAAATTGAATAAGATATACATATAATTTTTAAAGACTCACTTTTAAAGGTTCAACAAATTTTTTGAGTATTTATTTGCACATGATTACAACTTTATTGAATGAAAAGTTACTCCCCGACTGTATTCTATTTTAGGCTGTTTGCCTCACAAAAATTAAGGTTAGGAGAAAAGGAAGTTTAGTAAGGACCACTATGAACTACACGTGTCATCTAAGGTTAAAAGGACTGAAAAACAAATCTGCAGCTTCTTGCACTTGGCAATTACTCGATTTCTTCAATTTATTTTTAAGTTTCAGTTGTGGCCTGTCTTGTAAAACCAATTTCTTGCAATTATTTTTGTCATATGATGGTTGTTTCTCACTCCTAAATCTGCTTAATTTTGGCGATAATCTGTAAAAGCAGAAAAACAAAATGCATGAGGCCTTTGAAACAATGTGTCCTGGCCTTCAGTTTGCAGTCAATATTCCTGATCAAGGTTTAAGGAGGTTGATTAAATGGCAAACATTTCTCTGATGAACATTTCGCAAAAAAAAATTGTTTAGCAAAACCATTAGTCAAGGGCACCCATACAGGGGGGCAAGTGGGGGCTTAAGCCCCCCCCCCTTAGAAATGAGAACTTCTTTGCTTTTAGTGCTGTTTTCTTTGCAAAAATGTATAAAAATTTCTTTTCCAGCCATTAATGAATGAGTTAATAAAAATGTTAAATTTCAATATCTGTAATCTGTACTGAAAGCGGCTTCTATGGAGAAAATATTCTGTGAAACCATTGGGAAAATTTTTGAGCCCCCCTTAAAATTTTGCATATGGGTGGCTTTACCATTAGTAATTCTCTCTTTCTTCCTTCTTTTTTTTTTTTTTTTTTTTTGAAAAAAAGCTTAACTATGATCACAGAAACCACAGTATGGACTGTTGTTTTTAAAGAGATGATTATTTTTCCTCTTTTTTTGTTTGCATCCAATATTTTTTTCTTATTAATCCATTCTTTAATTACAAATATCCATAAAATATGATTTGCATGTAAATTAGAAATGGAGTTCTGTACAAAAAAATAGCTTTATCATTAATGTTTTGGGAATAATTATAGCAAATTTAAGGTTGCTTCTAATCATCAAAATTTCCATACATCAAATTTTTCCCATCAGTTTGTTGTTTCAACATATGGAAGTTTGATTGTACTTACATGATCGATAAAATTTACATAAATTGCAAAGATTTGCTGTAAAACTTACCTGTATTTACTGCCCAGTCAAAATGGTAGATATAAAAGCAAACAAAATACTGAAAATCTACCAAAACAGGAACAAGACTATTAAGTTGATCAGCAAGCCAGAAATCAGCAAATCCAACATGAAAAAAAGGAGCAGCTATGATTCGACCCTAGAATTAATGTTAAAGAAAACATAGCAATTACTTTTATTCCATAAAAAATCTATAGAATGCTAAAAAAAAAAAGGTTCTGAAATCTGTTCATTGTTATTGGATTTCAAAATGTAGGTTCAAAGTTTTTCCTTACTACGAAACTTTACAGGATTCCTAATGCTCATAGATTTTACATTTGCTTCCTAAAATTTTTCAAACAATCGGCTATTTTATTTAAAATATTGCAGTTTATGTACAGAAATTAACATATTTTCTGTTTTTAACATATAGAATCTTTTGACTTTCCTGTCTTTTGCATTTCAAGGAAGATATGGAATCGCTCACAAACAGTGGTAACTGTCAAGTGAAGCCTTTCTTAACATGAAGGGGCTTATCTCCATACAATTTTTATTGTTATTTTGCTACTGATCTACACTTTCAAATGTTTCACCCACATAATAATAATTTTGAAAACTTCAGAAGAATATGAATGGCCATTCTATCGTTACGTGCGGGACAATCAGATGTTTAAATTTCACCAACATTTTGTTATGTCTCTTAATATTTTAATTAAACATGGGTATGCACATTTTTCAATCTTTGCATTTCATACAAAGATGCTCCTGATAGTTATTTTTTATTAAATAATTTCGTTATTTAAAATTTAATATGTTCGCATGAGTCACATGCAGGACATCCAAATGATGTATGAATTAGTTAATATTTTTGCTCTATTAATCTAAAAAATTGAAAACAAAGGTTCAAATGTAAACCAAACATATCTCATATGTTGAGGAATATTAGTTGAAACTGTTGAAAAATTATGTGTTAGGCCATTCCATGAAAAAGTAGTCACTTTGTTCCACGTGTGACGGTTCACATATTTCATTGATAAGAAATATTTTTTTAAAAAATGACAAAATTTTTTGCTTAAGAAATCACACTTACGTTTGTAATTTGTTAAGCAAAAAAAAGTTGTTCATTACCCTTTTAAATTATTATTTTAAATAAAATATATGAAGCATCACGTGCAGGACAAAATTACTGTTTTCATTGGAATGGCCCTGAATTGTTATTAAAATGTAAATAAAAAAGTTATAAAAAATAATAAAAGAAATCTTAAATTGAAACTATTTTTTCACAAATCAGGGCATTTTGAAAAAGTTGCAGATTTTAGGAAAACACTTTAAAAATCACAGAAATCAACGCAGGAATTTGGGGAGCGACAAACTTGCAACCCTTGCACATAAGGTAATAAAAAATAAACAACCAATATCATTCTTAGAGATAAAAAGGTAAAATTTCTCATACCAGAACTCTTAAAAGCCAAAATCTTGCATGGTGTCGTAATGTTCTGGTTGGATTTAATAGAAATGCAAGCAGGAGCAAAACTAGCATCAAAGGATTAGCATATGCAGGCATTGACAAGGCATCACTGAAGAGAAAGGCAAGAACACTCAAAGCCCACATGACACTAGCAATACCAGCAATCTATAAAGAGCATTGGGAATAATCAGAAATAAAGCTTAAAAGTTCATATATTTATTAATGAAAACAGTCAAAAAGAAGAAAAGGAATTTTTTAATTCTATCTCCCCTTCATTATCAAAAAATTTATTCATTATAATAATCTTGTTTTTGTAGAGGTAATAATGACTGAGTCCTGGCTAAGGAGTTCTAATAAGAGCGAAACTGCAGTCTCAGGATGAGATAACAGGGTTGTCTGCTATACTGCACATAGTTCTGGCTTAGCCCTGGCTTAGGGGAGGTAACTTACTGCTACATACCCAAGCTTTGCCTTCAATTCACAAGTCGGACTGCACCATGCTGCGGACACTCGCTGGTGAGATTAAGTCACTTTATCTACCAGTTTGTTAGCAATCTCAGGTTCAATGAGGTGACATCAGCCTCAAGCTCGGTTATTCACTATTCCTGATTGAAGAGTTCTAATAAGAACAAAATTGCAGTCTCAGGATGCGAAAACCGCGTTGTCTGGTATATTGTATGTAGTTCTGCCATAGCAGTGGCTTAGGGACGGTAACTTACTGCTAAATAAAGTAATTATGAGTTCATGAATAATACCAGCAACATCTGAGAATTTCGAAGTGTGTAAACCAGGGCTGAGGACTCAGGGTCAACTCATTTTGGAGTAAAGGAGTCATAGTTGGAGTTGGCTGTTTTCTCTCTAAGTTTGCAACTCTACCACTGCTGTGGAGTCAAATTTGGAGTAGCGGAGTTGGAATTAAACTGGTTTCGTTGTAAAATAGTGAGTCATAGGCTCTGAAATTCTAGGAGTCAGAGCCTTGGTTTAAGAAGCGCTGGATTTAGGGGAGGGCAGTCGGGGCTACTGCCCCGGGGCCTCCACAATAAAGGGGCCCCCACAATAAAATTTTTACCAAATATCCTAACTTTCACGGATTGAAAATATCGGCTATATACATATATATCAAAATATTCGGATATATATAAAGGAATCGGATATTTTCAAAAATTTGATGATTTTTTCGAACCCTGATTAGGGGCCTCCACTCCTTCGTTGCCCCCAGGGCCTCCACGCTTCCAAATCGGCCCTGGGTTTAAGTATCATGTGTATACACATTAGACATTACATTTATTTGTGAACAAAGTCCCCATGACTGGGAAATAGCCAAAGTAAAATCTTAAAACTATAGCACATTACCCAAATCTATTATGTCGACATGGCTTTTCAATGTAGTACAATTAAATGGTCAAATAACACATAATTTATAACTACAACTGTACAATTTAGTTTAGTTTTCTAAAATTACCTTTATTTGTTAAATTGGACAGTATTTTAGGTTATAACATATATTGTAAACTCTTAAAGTGATCACTCATAAGTACATGGGCATAAACAAGGCAGTTGAGCCGTTTCCCATGGAGTGCACAATTTATTTGTATAAGCAAAAATAATGCTTAAGATGAGTTTCTTTGAAAAAGTAAAAAAAATATCTTCCAAAGTATGAAATCTTTTAAAAAAAAAAGAGGTATAATTTTCACATTTGAATGCAATGTAAGCTAAAATTTTGATTGACAGATATTTTTAGCAAAAAAAATTTTCTCTTCCTAAAATAAGAATTTGAAACTCATTCAAAATTTTAAAATTTAAAAAAAGACAATTTTGTTTTTGTGTTTGATGAAACAACAGATTGAATGAAAAAACAACAATACCATTAATTCAAATTATAGCAAATGGTGACAGATTTCAGTACTCAAACAAAAGATGAAACTTTTTAAGCCAAATTCTTTAGTTTCATGAAAGAGTAGTTAAATGATAACCAGAAATATCTAACTTTTTTTAGCTCACAAAAATGAATTGAAAAAGGGGTTCCTAGAAGCCCTGAAACACGTGTATTCAGTAATGTGTTTATTTGTGGCCAAAAACGTTGGATATTTCCTGTTATCTCTCAGTACAAAAGTATTTATTTTTTAGTTAATTAATGACACAAGATTTTCAAAAAATATGCTTATGATGCATAAGGACATGAAAGCACATCTAAATTTTCAGTCAAATTAGAGCGATTGAATAACTAGATATGATGATACATCCTTTTTTGAACTTAAAGAAGGAACAAATAGTTCAATTAGCTAAGACCTGAACAGGGGCGGATCTAGAGGAGGCCATGGCCCCTCCCAAAGCCTTGTGATTATAGGATTTTTTTTGAAGAAGAAAAAAAAGAAAGAAACGGTTATGAGAAGATGACAAAATTTAACACATGTATTTTACTTCAACAAAAATTTAGGTCTTAATTTGAAGGGAAACCATATCCCTTTCCTCAAAACAGAACTATTATTTCCAAACTTTTGCTCCGTCATTTACATCATTTCTTGATTCCAACTTTAGACACTTGGACGATCTTTAAATGCTGCTCCCCTCAGAGTACACCTATTGTTCACGAGATCAAAGAGAGACTAAATTCGCATGTTTATGGCTTTAATTTCGAAACTTTTCTGAGGGAGAGGCCCTTTTTCACATGCTCTTCCACAAATGCCACGAAATGTAACCAAAATTCGCATTTTAGAACTTTAATTTGGAAATTTTTTCAACGGAAATTAGCTTACCCAGCCCTTATCCCTTAACTTGCCTAAAAGCAACTTAAATGGCCTTTTTTAGGGTTTCAATTACAAACGATTTCTGATACCTCCCCCCCCCCCCACAGTTAATATTGTGATGATAGCTTTATAATGGGAATTTTGGAAGGAGAGCTCACGAATCCTCCATCCCTTTCTCTAATACGTCCAACAATAGCTTAAAATTGGGTTTTTAGACCCTCAATGGCAAAAATATTTAAAGGATAGGGAGATTCTAAGCCTCTTCTTCACTCTCTCTTAAATGTCAGTAAACATTACCTAGAGGTGTATTTTTAGACTCGACAGCAGAAGAGCTGGTAGAGCAATCACACCCTCTTCTAATTTCTCAACATATAAGGCAGATTATTTTCGTTTCTCAGCTTTATTTTCAAAAAGTATTTTGGGGTCAGCACCTAAACACTTATTTCTTATTATATCATCAAAAATAGCCTAAAATTGAGTTTTAAAATTTCATTTTAATATAAAATTTAAGGGGAGTTTGTCCTAAATTTCCGATGGCTCCTCCCAAAATGATCGGCTAGATCCGCCACTGGACCTGAAAACTAGCATTATAAAATAATTGATAATGAAAAATAAGTTTTCCTTCCAATAAATTAAAACTTTTGGGCATTGAATTGCACTGCAACAATCTGAGACTTGTCAAAAATTTAAGACAGGCAGAAAATTGAGATAAATAGAGTTAAGATCTCAACAATGGGAACTACTTGTTTAAAAAGTAAACAAATGAAGTAATCTTTAACTAATAATAAAAGTGAAAGTCTCACTGTCTGTCAGGATCTCCCTCTATATCCGGATCTCTGTGACGTGCATAACGCCTAGACCGTTTGGCCGATTTTCATGAAATTCGGCACAAAGTTAGTTTGTAGCATGAGGGTGTGCACCTTGAAGCGATTTTTGAAAATTCGATGTGGTTCTTTTTCTATTCCAATTTTAAGAACAAAATTTTTATAAGATGTACGAGCAAATTACGAAATTATCATAATATGGAACCGTAACATGGGCACAAACCAATTAGGGAGAAAATTCACCATACATTATTTGTAAATGTACAGGCGAACCAAAAGACCCTTTAATTTTTCTATTACGGGCAAAGCCGTGCGGGTACCACTAGTAAACCATAAAACTTGCAGCTACAAGTTAACTTGCTATGCACCATTAATATTAATTTAAATATTGTTGCATTTCACCTTGTCACCTACATTGAAGAGAACGTATCTGTCTATTGATGCATGAGAGTAAGTGGAGAGTGTGCTTAGCTCCAAGCCAGGACTAAATAGTCCACATGAAAACCTTGTGTTGTTTTTGAGTTGAGTACTATTTTTAAACTGAGATATTGTACTTATCACAAATACTTAGTTAACATTTTTATGGCTTTTATCCAACATAAAAATTTGAGCACTAAAACAGATTAAAAATGCCATTTCTTATTTCATTGAACTTTAGCTATCACAGCATTTAATGATATTTCTTTTCTTTTATCATTAAATTGGTACATTTTACTTGTTTTCAAACTTAATATCTAAGCTGAACTACAGTTTTCACATTTGTACAGCTTATTTTTATGCAGTATAAAATTGTTCAATAATTTAACTTCAAATTTCAACGATGTTTCAAGAATTCTGTGTATCAAATTAATTCTAATTCCTCTGAATTAAGATCAATTAGCATTTTACTACAGATGTTTTTAAAATAGATACAAACAATTATATTATTTAGCAAAAGCTCAAATTTTACATTGTAAACAAAAACAATCATACTTCCATCAAATGCTGCTCAGAAAGGTGATTTCTTGGATCTAATTCAAAAATGAGGACATGATTTACACCAGATGTTCGCCAACCATACACATTGATTCCAATCAGAAACAAAAATAAAATTATGAGGAGGCTGCCTCTGTAGAGTCGAATAGCAATTCGCCAATTGTAAGGCGTGCTGGTGAAGATAGCTAAAAATTAATAATTTCTATTAATAAATACATCAAAATATAATTTGACATTTTAAGAAGAAACAATAGCATGAAATTTAAAATATTTGAAAAAACTGATTGAAGAGCTGAAGCATAAGCATATTGATTAAAAAAAAAAAAGAATAATAAAAAAATATATATACAAAGTGTTCTAGCAATAAATAAAAAAAGAAAAGAAATAGATAAGAATAATTGTTGAAACAATTTAGAATTAATTATCTTTCTTCAAACCAACTCCTTGTTTTTAGAACTATAACAAGAGGCATAAAAAGTGATTACTATGGGGAAGAAAATCTTTATAACAAAAAATTGAGATTTAAAAACTTATGATACGAAAACTTGTTGTAATAAAAAGTAAATTCTTATCAGTTACTACCGGTGCTTTAGTGAGGGGGTGGGGAGAACAAAGGGGCATCGTCTCCTAATATATTTGTTCGCACTGTAAGAGTAATGAAAATGCAATGTAAATTGGCTTCAAAACATCCTTTCTTTATTGGTGAGTGTGCCCCAAATCCAACTGCAGCACTTATTACTACATATAAATTTGAAGAAATGAATCATCAATGCAATACTTTAGAATAAACATTACAATCATACATATAAGAGCTAATGAATACAAAATAAAAGTGATCGTAAAAGTATCGAAACTGCAATTTGAGACATTTTGATTGCCAACTTCAGTTTTTCGACACATATAAGTCATATTATCACTCTGAACATGTTTGAAATTATGCCCTATTTCTGATATGCATAGAAATATTCAAATTTAATTTAAAAATTCTTTTTTACGAGAAAAAGAGGGAAATTATTATTTGTAACCCCAAAACACAAAATTACAATTTCCATAGAAAAGCAGTGTTTAAATAGGCTCTTAATCATGAAATCTAATTAGTGTCAAAATATGTTGTTGATCACTAAATTTCGTCAATATATTCCATGACAATAACAAATTTAAAAATATATATATTATTTTTAGGGAAAGTAAATTGTAACCCCAAAATACGAAGTCACAATTTTAATGGAAAACTAAGTGTTTAAACATGTTGTTGATCACAAAGTCTAAATTAGTGTTTAAATATGTTGTTGAGCATGAAACCTTGTTAGTATATTGAACAACAATGACAATAACAAATTTAAAACTTATAATCTAAAATGTTTGATTACAACTTGAATCAAAAAGGATAAACAAGCAATCATAAGAAAAACAGCAATATAAATAAACTATAAACTATTATTAATGGCAACTTGACAAAAAAAATCGCAAAAGATTGATTCTTTTTCATTCAAAATACTTTTTAAAAAAATTTAAAAAAACTTTGAAACTGCCCAGAAGTGCTTGATTCAAGTTTCAATAATTTAGAACAATATTTCATTTTTAATGTTATTACATAATAAAAAACTTCTCATAGTTTATCTTTTTTTCCTGTCATAATAATATAAACATAAATACAAAAGCAAAAGACAGTACAAGAAGAAAAAAACTTGTCAAAAAAAGAAAGACAATGAATATCTCTATTTAACTAACCTGACAAAATCACTGCACAAACTAGTACAACAAAGGCACCAGAAAAAAGACCAACTTTAAAAGTCACCCAGGGAGATTGCTGAAAAATAATTTTGAAAAGCTTATTTATAGTTGAAATTTAAATAATTCAACAATAATTTCTATAAAATTAAGTAAACATCCTGCGCTAAGAGACAATGCAAAGTGTGAGAAGAAACGTGGATTTAGGAAAGTGAAACTTTCACTTCACAACCTCTTTCAGAAAGAGGAAAAGTTTTTTTTCCAATCAAGCCTCCCCCTTTTCTCTTCCCCCTTCTCTCCCTTTTTAATGCATTTTTTGAAGAAAATATTTGTTTATTTATTTATTTTTTATTTATTTATTTTTTTTTGGAAGAAATTGTTAGTTTTCAGACATTTTCATAGAATGACCATACAAGTGGTCTTAGATTTTACTGAAAGGAAATAACTATGTGTAAAAAACCTTTACAAAGGTGGCATTTAACTTCAAATACAGTGCATATAATGTAGAAATGAATGTCATATGAAAGAAAGATTTGGTTCAAAATATCTCAAATTAAAAAAAATAAATTAATGACAAAATTTCTCAAAAAAAAAGTCTTCGACCAAATACACTGGCTTATCATTAGGATGATCGGAGGGGGGTGCACTTGATCTCCCCCCCCCCAAGTATCAAAAACATAATGCAGTTACCCCTTTGTCCCCTCCCCTAATGGAAAACTTTGAACTGATGAACCTGCTAATATGCGTTAAGTAACTGAACCTTATTACCTAATATTTTTCTATTTTCTAACCTCAATGAAAACTAACAAAAAAAAAAAGGAACAGGAAACTTTCATACCTGATCATTTAGAGGTGGCACTCTTAGCCTTTTCATTGCTTTTTGACGATCACCTCCCTCTAAATGCCTAGTGACAATATTCTAAAAAAATGATAGGAATAAAACAGTTTTAAAAACTACACATAACAACTCATTTTAAAGAACCTAATACTTAATTATAAAATGTAATCCAATCTAACAACAAATGTACTAACTTCAGTGTCATGGATTAATTTGTCAATATCTTTATTGACATAGAATGGAGCTAATTCAACCCATTGTTGTCGCCATTTAGCACCGGCCTCTGTAAATAATAACTGAAAGAAAAGGTACAATTATAGAATAATTTAAATAATATCAATTTTCATTTTCAATAAGAAAGTAAATATACGGATTAAGAATTAGATTGAAAAATTTGGCTATCTGTTTAATATAACAAATATAAAAGTTATTAGAGCACTAAAATAATGAAACATTACTGCAAAGATGAAAAATAAAAACATGTAGGGTGTTAGAAAGATCTTATTTGTTTGTTTTTTTGAATTCAAGTACTATTTATAACATTCCTGCAAAGTTATTAATAGGTGTACAACTTGCAATTCACTTGATTTCAGCTTGTTTTGTAAAAATGTCAAGTCCGCGACATGATACTTTTTCTGCCATAACTATCTAATTTACAGTTTGATTAGCACAAAATTTTATTTTGAGTTAGTCCTACCAACACACAAAGTCAAAATAAAACAATGTGCTAATCAAACAGTAAATTAAATAGTTGTGGCAAAAAAAGTGTCATGTTGGGGACTCGATATTTGGCCAAAAAATGAAAAAAAAAACAGCAAAGTAGCCCTTATCAGACGCATTACCGAAATTTGAAGTTGTCTGCATATTTAAACATTAAATATGCAGACAACTGTAGTCAGTTTAAAATACAATCAAACCTAGTTAGAGAAAAAATCACCGTACCATGATGATTTGTTCTTGTTATTTAGATTTCATCTTATCTGATAAATTGTTAATTGATTGTTTACTCACAGGACCAAACAAATATTTCATGTTAGGTGACATTTTAGGTTAAGTAATTTTACATTAACAAGGTACAACTGTATTTTTTTTTGTAAGCTGTGCAAGGAAAAAACTCTTAAAGCATAATAAGTAATTTTTTAAGTTAAGAACCTTTACTTTAAAATAAATTTTGATGCTTTTACACATGCAACATCTCAACTTTCAATAAACTTGTTTTTTCTGAACCAGGGAGCTGAAAAGCATCAAAGCTTTTTAAGTTTGAAAGTTTTTATATACTACACAGAAATGTCATGGAAAATTTTCTCTTTAGTGAGAGGGGGACAAAATAAGTTTCTAGAATGTTGTGGTCATCACATAACTTTCTTAGTCAAGAATACTCTCTTAAAATTAGCAAGTGGTGCCACTCCCCTGAAATATTTGGTGCCAAAACTGAATCAGCCTTAGTTCCTATCTGTGGTCTGCACATCAGTTTCTCATTGAATCTGGGAATAATTTAAAATGAATACGTTTGATTGTGTCACCCATCTCTAACATTGGGGTCCATCTGCTTACCAAATTTTGTTTGAGTATTTGCTTTACCTCCTTAGATATATAGCAATCATGTTTAACAAGAAAAATATTTTCTAGTGCCACCTCATTAGTGAAAGGGTGCTAGATTCATCTTTTAAAATCTTGAACATTCATCAATACTTTAAAACCTAAAACTCTCATGAATTCAATATTTTTGATGCAGAATAAAGAAAAAATGTAATATGTATAAAAACTACTCACATTATGATCTAACTCAATAAGAACTTTTAAAAATTAAATTAATTACGGATACATTTTTTTACAAGTAAACAAAATGCAAATACAACTAGTTTTCGGCATTCTTAAAGAATAGATACAAAATGCTTACCTTGTCATGTTTTTTTAATATTTTGCGGAACCCAGTAAAGTTTAAATTTTGATAGTTTTGGAGAAGAATCAAACTAAGATAAAATTCACTAAATGCAAGTCTCAGTTCGTGCATCTTTCTGTATTGCACATTCTTCTTTACTTGATGGTTTAAAGCTTTCTTTACAGCAAACCTGAAAAAAAAAATTTTTAAGAAAAAGTTTAAAAAAGAGTTGAGAGGGGTCTACTGAGTAAGTACAGTGGGATGTTATTTCTTCAACAGTCCTAAAATGTAGTCTTAAATTATCTTTGGTTGCTTTAAGGAGATCATAAACCTTGCAACCACGGAATCTCATTTGTTATCACTCCAGTAAAAAACTAGTACAGGGTGTGGCAAAAATATCCGGATAAGCAATTTTTTTTCAAATAACAGTTTTTTTTTTTTTTTTTTTTTTTTTGTTTCACACTGTAGAACAGTCGAAATATATAAACTAGAAGATACAGTATAAATTCTTTTCAAATTAAAGTGGGAGACGACAGAAATAAGAACTAATCAAAAAGAAAATAGTTTACTTTTCCATGATACAAACTTTGCCAGAGTTTTTTGCTGTACCCTGCGAGTTGTGGCCATCACAAAACTTTCTTCAAAATGTTTCTTATGAATTCTTGGCTTTTAGGTAAAATTGCTAACTACTAAGTTCTGTTATTCCCAAAAGCAAAAATTAAACCTTGTTTAAATTAATTACAAACATTTTATTTGTTAACTAGAAGATGGCATCAGATAATAATTTTAAATCATTGCAATTTTTCCAATCATACGCCACATTAAATCAGGTCAAAGGCTTTCTCGATGCAATCATCAGTGAAAGATGTATCAAATATAAGTTTAGTTCATTTTCCACATTGTTGACTACAACTTGCACAAACAATAGCACTAACTAACAGTGGCGTACCTAGACCCGACTTTCGGGGGGGGGTTACTTCTTATATATATATATATATATATATATATATATGTGTGTGTGTGTGTGTGTGTGTGTGTGTGTGTGCGTGTATAATCGCTTGGAATTTTTTCCTTTTCTTCTTTTTTTTTCTTTCTCTTCTCTCTTCTTTTTCTCTTTTTTTTTTTGAGACTAACTTTTCGGGGGGGGGGGTTTGTCCCCAAAACCCCCCCCTTAGCTACGCTCCTGCTAACTAATTGGCACTAACAGCACCGAAATTGAATCAGCACCAGTTTCTGTGTTGGTTCACTTTTATTCCAAATTTCTCTTAAATTATTGCATTACTTCTTGAAATATAGCAGTCAATTTATATGAAAGAATGTTTGATTGTATCACCTTCCTTAAGAGCTACTAGTACCAAAGAAGAATCAGTTTAAATCTGTTCATTACTTCTTGAGATAAAAGTCACAAGTAATGTGAAAAGATTTTCTATTGCTCAACCCCCATTGCAATATTGGCATCAAAATTAAATCAGCCCCCTTTAGAGTCTACATACGAAACAATTTTTGTTTGATTACTCCCATTACTTCCTGAGACATAGCAGTCAGCAATTATACATGAAATGTTTAATTGTCACCCCTTTGAAGGAATTGCCACCAAAAATTAATGGGCACCAATTCACATGTGGGCACATATGTGTACCAAATTTTGTTCAATTTCATGCAGTAGTTTTTAAGAAAGAGCGGCCACAAAAAAAAAAAAATGGTCACACACATACATACAGACAGACATTTTCCAAAAAATGGCCAAAATGGACTTAGTACATCAAAATGTTTAAATCCATCAAAATTCGAAATTTTTCACAAATCCAACACTTTTTTCTCTACATTAGACATGAGAGAAAGTAATGAAGCCAGGAATAGGAAATTGACATTAATTAAATACGAGAACCTTCTAATTACCTTCCTCTCTGCCCATTAAAAATTTTTTGTACCAATCTAGTTCTATTCAGTGACCTCAATAAATATTAATTACATTCAGATAATTTAAAATAACTTTTAAAATTTTAGAGCTAAAATGTTTTTCATAAATTTGTTATAAAAATTGTTCACACAAGAACTAACAAAAGAAAAAAGAAAATTAGCATTGTCATTTGCCACATCCTATTATGTTTAATATCGCTGTTTTTTTTTTTTTTTTTACTGTTTATTTATTTATTTATTCTGTTTCCTTCCTTATGTCACCAAACTTTCTCACTAGGGTAGATACATATTACATAACTTCAGGGCCGCAGAGAGCCAAGGAGGGTTCCTTGTCAGTTACGTCTCTGGGACCCTCCTCCCCTCCTCTCCCTCCCCCCCCCCCAAAAAAAAGAAGAAAGAAGAAGAAAGAAAGAAAAAAATCAAAACTGCTTACTGGAAAACAATTAACTGTTAAGTACCACAACTGTAAGTACCCAAAGAATAAGTTTCAAATTTTTGCTTATTCTGCATATTTTTCCCCCTTTCTCTTTTTTTTTTTCTTTCTTTCTTTCTTTTTTTTTTTTTTTACGTTGGTGTCACTCCCTGCCCCCAAAACCTCTTGTCTGGCCTGCATAACTTTAAGAGTTATATGCAATCCCTTCCCCCCATGGATATCACCTCACATTAGCCAAGTGTCCGACCTGTAATATGTAATTCTGTATCATTGAAAAAAAAATGTTTATCGAATGCATAAACTTATTTCACCTTTTACTGCTTTTTTTTCCAAGTCCATCCTCACTGTTAACAGCATTATGAAGCTCACTTTTTAAGTTTCCTGACTTACGAGTTGCTTCAGCAATTTTTTCTGAAATTAGAATGTTTTTGAAAAGATACATAGACAAAGTTAATATTTGTTTGGTATTTTAAAAGTAAAGTGTGAATAAAAAGTCACCTGAGAAAAAAGTGTTGATTTTTCTCAGTTCTTTTTCACAGTGGTGGAAGAAATCTTCATCAAAATTGGCATAATAGCGGGCTATATCACTTTGATCAACAACTGTAAATAATACATACATAATAAATCATTTTACAAAACTAGAACTCATAACCCTTTCAAGTGAAACCTTATTAACATGAATATTATAATCATTAATTTAAATTTTTCTCATTGGAGCATAAAAATGGAAGGGAAAACATAAGTAGGGATTCTACAAAAAAAGGAATAAAATCTATACAATTTATGTGCTCTAGCGCTACAAAATAGAAATGTGATTTGTCTAAAAAATTCAATGAAGTAATAACTATCTGTGGCTAGTAAGGTTTTTATAGAGTGATTGTTTGAGCATTTTCTTTAGTCATAATTAGTAAAACTTTTATTTGCCAGGTGGCGAGTAATGAGTATGTATTTTCAGGTCCAGTTTGAATGGAAAAATAAAACAAGCATGAGGTTCTTTTATAAACTAAAATTACCTTTAAATAGTGAGATCATGTAAGAAACTGAATGATCATTATGAACAGATTAATACTTAAGGTACTTTTCCATTATAGGAGGCCCACTTGGTTTGGTGACTAGCAGGCCCGAATCGGGGTGGGCGACTTAGGCAGCCGCCTAGAGCAGCAGATTTTAGGGGCGGCAAATTTCAAAATTGGATTTTTTTTAAGAGTATGAATATTTGTTTCAGCTCCATAAGATTCAGTTTCAATGCTAAAAAAAATATTAATAATATTAATAATAATTTAGAGTGTGTACCAGCATTTGGATATCGAAAACATAGTTCAGAATTTAACTAAAAATTCAATTTACTTTCAGAGGCGGCAAATTGAGCGATTTAAAATTCATTTGAAAATATTAATATCTGTTTCAGCGCCATAAGATGCACTACTTTAATTATTATAAAAATATAATTTAAAGTGTGTACCAGCGATTGGACATGCAAAACCCAGTTTGGAATTTAAGTAGAAACTCCCTTTAATTGTAAACACTTTACTATTATTTTTATTTTATTACAATATCATTATTTTATATTATTATTATTCAATGGGGGGGGGCATTTGTCAATATCGCCTAGGGCGGCAGAGTTACTAGAGCCGGCGCTGGTGACTAGTTTACTTTCTACCTTAGATAAACTGCTTTAAGCGATTGGCAATATCTAGAAGTATGTGGAAATTCTAGAACTAAGAAATTAGAAGCTGTTGAATGTTGCCAACTAGGAAATTTTTAAGAACAATTGCAATAAATGAATTAAAATGAAAGCCACCAAACATAAAACAAATGCGCCAATTGAACTGCTTTTAATAGAAAAGTAAAAAAATAATCCTAGAACTTAGAAATTGAAAGTTGTTGAATGTTGCCGAGTACGAAATTTTTAAGTAACAGTAGCATTAAATGAATTTTAAATCAACAAACATGAAAAAAAGGAACCAATTAAAGTACTTGTAATGGAAAAGTAAAAAAATAATTTACATACCTTCTGGAGAAGGCGCTCTTTCCACTCCAGAATAGAGCATTGATTTCATTTCCTACGCGAAAGAAAAAAACAAGAAATAAATTCAAAATATATGGAAGTAAAGTATAGAATACTGAGTTATCTGAAAACTAATCAACAAAGAAATGACTCTTAATCCCATTTCAGACCACTCTTATGAATAGATTTTAACCCAAAATATTTTTCACACAGAAAACAAACCAAACAACAGATTTTTTTACTTTTAAAAAGAATGCAGTTCCTATAAGACCTCAAAAATCAACACATCACAAAATCAACACATCCTCACATCAACAAAATTCCAGAGAAAGTTAGGAATTTGGGGAATCTTGGATCATTATCAAAAATTTCAACGTGGCAGAAGTAAAAACATCAAAAATGATCGTTCTACTGGGCATTTTAGAAAGTTTATTAGCCATGATTAAAATAATTATATGCAATTGTTTAAGGTTGAACAAAAATCAATAAACAAATTTATAAGTCCAACCTAATTCATAGGATTCATATTGCAAAGACTTCTGAAAAAATTTTTCGAACAGCAATCGAAAGTCAGGAAGATTTTCTTAATTTTAGTTCAACCCTTTCAACGAAACACTAAAAAACTAAGCACTGGTACTATATGATATAATTTTATATTATCTGAATATTAATTAAAAGTTTAATAACAGTATTAGCTCAATTATACAAAAATGGTGAATAAAGTCGAATTCAGTTCCCTAATTTATTGCTTGAGGGGAAACGAGTTTGAAAAAAAAAGAAGGCTACAAGAAAATATGAAAACAATTTCATTTACATCAATTCGATCAAAACAATTAGCAAAAAACCTAATCATGGAAATAAATTTTTTTCAAAAAACAAAAATAGGATCGCAAAAATGAAAATCCTATTGCACATGAAAATTATACATATTTGATAGATTTCCATCATTTTAATATGTTTATGTTCTCAAAAAGGAGGCAAAATATTCTTGATTTTTCTTGGAATGCCCTGAATGTTTCTGCTGGAATGCTCTCCTGAAAGTTTTCCAAAATTGAAGACCTAAATATGAAGTTATAGGCAGCAAAGTTGTGTTTTCAGGTTTGGCATATCTCCTTCCCGGAATTCATTCAAAAACAAATTTTTAAAACTCAATTCTAGGCAACAATTAGTGGCATAAAATGAAGGGATAATTTTTTGTTGACCCAATTTTTGGCTAGGCACTTATGCTCTTTTAACTATTCTAACTACGGATAAAAATTTTGTATAAAACCCACCTTCAGTTTTTCTTTTCCAAAGCCAATTGATTACTTTAGTTTTTTCAGTGATATTGATTTCCAGAATAATGTACACTGCTCAAAAAAACTAGGGGAGCACATAGTTTCCACAAAATTGAGAAAAATATTATTTCGGAAACTAACTTCAAATAAAGCTTACATGTTTTCAGAAAATATGAGAATAATACGTAAACTTCGAAAGCAAATCAACGTTTCTGTTGTAGAAAAGCAGAAATAGGATAGAAGTGCAGAAATTGAGATTTAACAAAAGTCCATTTTTCTGACTGAGCGGTAAAATTCAACCATTATTTCTTTTTTTTTTTAATTGGAAGATGCCACAATGCTGCACTAGATTCCATGGCTTGACGTTTTATCTGGGGACTGGAATTCGGGTCAACACAAAGAACTGTAGGAGACGACGTTAGAGAGGCATAATTTCTAGAGGAGTAATGTTCCCAGTCAAATGTTTTCTGTTTCTTTTCTGCTGTATTGCATCTTAATGCATGTGTATACTCCATTTTATGCTTTTGCAAGGCTACCTCACAACGGTTTCTTCACTTTTGTGATTGCTCACCTAATTATTTTGAGCACTGTATTATTTGTTTGAAATACAAAGCTGTCTGTAGCCCTAGTAAAAAAAATTTTAACATTTTGGACTGATGTGGTACTTTGCAATGATTCCTTCATTCATTTTTCCACTTTATTTTGCTTTGAATATCATACCTGTTGAATCTCTTAAAAAAGTTTTTTTCTTCACTTTCCTTTTTTTTTTTTTTTTTTTTGTTTTCTTTGCATTCAAAAACTTGTGAAAAACTGGTGTGACTATTCATTACAATATTTTAAATCTCTCTCATTTTATTTTAAATACTTTTCTGTTTAAAACATATATATTTCTGTTTGGATGTGATTTCCTTGATATTTATTTATAAAGCCAGAAATGTAAATAATTCATCACCCCTATGAAGTTATCATGTTTATTTATCCATTCCTTTATTAAAAAACTGAAGCGTATCATGAGTTTTATAATGTACTGAAATATTTTTCCTTGTTGAAAAACAATTTTTGAAATGCAATTTTAATCAGTGGATCTTAATTAGGTCATCTAAAAATATACAAAATTGTGGATGCTTCAAATTAATATTTTAAGATAGCATTTCTTTTAAAGTTATAAAGAAAAAACACTCTGTTACTTTTATTCAAAATTTTTTTATATTATCATTTTAATTTTTAAAACTGCATAGCTTTTTCTTTATTATCCACGTGCATCACTAAAATGAAAATTGAATGGAATTCTAAAAAACTGGGCCAGACCCCCATTTGAAGACAGCCTTCTCAAAAAAATGACAAGAGGTCAGGTGGTCCAATGTCTGAATACTGCCCAGGTTTCTACTAGACATAGGTCTGTCGCTGGAACCATCAAATTTCATGGTCTTTAGAGTTTTGTTCATTAAGAGAGTGCTTTCAGTTTAAAAAAAAAGAAGTTTAATCCCTACCGTCCTTGGAGATAGCACCAGTCAGTGTGGAATTTTCATCGCAAAGAGAGGGCAATCATACCCGGGGCACTGAAAAGGGAAGGGGTCGAACCCACAACCTCCAGCACATAAAGCAAGTGCTTCCACTAGTGATGGGAATAATCAAGAACTTTTGACATTCAAGATCTCGGGAGTCGAATACTTCTGATAATCGAGATCTTTTGAAACCCAGAACTCAAGCGAATGACAATGGAGATCTTTTGAAATCTAGAACTCGAGAAATAGCAGTTGAGATTTTTCAGAATCAAGAACTTGAGTGATTGACAATTGGAAGCTCGAGCAATTGACTTCTCGATTATTTTGAATCGAGATCTCAGGATGTTGTAATCGAGAACTTGAGCTCTGATAATGGAGAACTCGAGATGTGACAATCGAGAACTTAAGATACAATAATTGAGAACTCTAGATATGATAATCAAGAACTTGGGATAATCGAGTTCTCGAATGATCTTGAGTAATCGAGTGATTCTATTATGAGAACTCGATTATGCCCATCACTAATTTCCACTGCTCCAGCCACAGAGGCTTCAAATTTTTTATTCTAACCCACTTTAGCACTCTACATTGTATGGGAGAGCCTGAATTTCCCAGTATTTTAATTTTTGAAGTTTTCTTTATGAAATACAGTTGGATCTCTGCTTAACGACTTTCAAGGGACTGCAAAAATCGTCTTTAAGTAGAAAGCGTCCTTAAATAGAATGCTTTTAACACTATAGTGGGCTATCTGGGACTGTGAAAAGTCGTCCTTTAAATAGAGAAAGTCGTTCAATACAGCATCGTTAAACAGAGAGCCTACTTATTAAACATTGTTCAGAAATATACTTATTAAAATTAACGATTATAATATCAAAGGAATATTAGGCATTTTTCATGTTAAATGGAATTTGTTTATCTTTCACAAAAGACATAAAATAGATAAATGTTTTAACTTTTAAATTGGATCTTAAAAAAATACTAGTTTTTAATTCATAACTCAGTATTTTGCCAAATATTTAGTATGCAGCAAAAGGTGTAATTCGGTGTATCTCTACTTTGTATTATACTATTGTTAGTATATATAAAGTTACATTCCATAAAAAACATCATATATTAAAGTAGAGACAATTATGTTATAAAGTTGGTGCAAAATATGCCCTCTGATACAGCAATACAATTAAGTTCTACTAAAGTTATAAATGTTTTGTTTTCCAGCAATTTCCGCTCCAATACCTTCATTGTTGATTAAAACTTGATTAATTTAGACATTTAGATACTGTTGCTTTGTGTTTCTCAAGTTTGTAGTCCGGTTAATATAAGAAAAGTCCCCCCCCCCTTTTTTTTTTGAGGTAACATTCATAAGCTGAAATTTCATGATGCTACATTCAGGGGTGGATCCAGAAATTTTGTTAGGGGGATCAAGTTTCAGTAGCCAGTGAAGTGGAAGAAAAAAACAGCATAATATGAACCTTCTTCCAAATATATGATATTGCACATCAGTTAGTACTTTTTATGACATTCTATTAACTTACCCATATATGTATTCTAATAAAAACTATTATCATGAAAAATATAAATAACAATTTATTAGTTGTATAATAGGCAGTTCATATCTAAGTTATAAAAATTTTCAAATGATAAAATTAGATATTTTTATATTAAATGTTTCCAATGAAAACAAGAAACACACAGCATTGCTGTATTAAAATTTTCTACAACAACGTTAAAAGAAGTACAAATATGAAAAATATATCAAACACGCATTTCGGAGTTTTCATTGTAAAAAGGAACTTTTACAATGCAAAAAAAAAACTTATGGAGAGCATCCATTTAAATGCCAATTTCATCTTCTTATACGCGTGCTTGTACTCATTTAAAAAAATGTTTTTCATCATAGGGGGGTCAGCTGACCCTTTGACCCTCCCCTGAATCCGCCCTTGGCTACATTCGAAAAAATTGGCCAATCAGTAAATGAAAAGAGAGAAACATAAAACTGAATCCCTTGTAGAAATAAATCGATGAGCAAAATAAATAAATAAATAATATATATAAGACACATTGAACTGCACAGGTTTAAACATCCAGTTTCAAAAACTTGAGAAAATAAATGGAATTTTTAAAAAAGCAAAATAAAAAACAACCAAAGTATGTTATCGGAAATGTCAGAATAAAATGACGCTTAACATAATGAACAGAATGTTTGGATACTGCGTATGGAAAGAAAATCAAGCGAATGCTTTGAAGTTACTATTATGTTTTCCTTACGAAATTGAATCATTTATTTTGTATAAAATCGGAACAGAAAAATTTTCAAGCAAAAATCAGAATTATAACAAAAATCATAACTGCAAGTAGAAATACGAAAAAACAAAGTTGCACATTATTATGTTAGATACTACAAAGAATAGCAGTCGAGAACTGCGTCGAACGAGAAAATTTTTATTTTGAAGTAGCTTTCAAACTAGCAATTGTTTCGTTCAAAGAAAATTAGTTCAAAGAAAAAGAGAAGTTAATTTTAATAGGAACCTAGTTGAAAACTGTCACAGTTGTAAATTATATATTGTGTAATTCGTCACCTCGTATTGTATGTACTGTTTTCGCCATTCTGGGGTAATATGTGCTGCTAAATGCTCTGCAAACTTCATCTTGGGTAAGGAAATCGCTTTTTATGCACATGAATATATGCATCAAAAGCATGAATCCCATCAAATGTTTTTCAATCTCTATCCGGGGATTATTCGATAAAGGTGCTTTTCCAAATGTCGCCAAATTTTGGCGATAAATCTCTCTCTTATGGCAACAAAGCGCCACTGTCGCAATACTACGGCAACCCTACTATTTTCCCCTTCCCTGGCGATAAACTGCTCTCATAGCAAACCGGCGCCACTACGGGGATACCACGGCAACCCCTTTACTACCCACTCTACGGAGCGGAGCGCCCCCTGCCTTTCCCCCCACCCCCGCATTTCGGATGGGAGTGCAGTGGTAAATTAAATTCACCTCGTGGCCAAATTTTTTTTTAAATTAATTTAAATTGGGCGTTTTTCTTTTTTCAAAAAACTAAGAGGATCTTATTGAAAACCTGCAAGCAGTGAGTACAACTTTTTACTTTTTTAAAATTCAAATTTGTAAAATAGTTTTTATAAAACAGCATGGGATGCAGTGATTTCATCGTTACATAACCACCCCTTCTTTTGTAGTGCTTAATTTTACAAAAATAATTAATTTTTTGAAGTCTAATATTTATTTTAATCCTAAATTTATCCTTTCCAATCGTTTTTTAATTTTTTTCAGTCCAGATGTATTTAGATTTTGCTCTAATCAGGCTAAACCTGTTTGCAACCATGCCGTTTTATTTTTGTTATTTTATGTGTTTTCCTTAAACTGTTGCTAAATTTTTTGGCCCCCATTTCCAGACGCTATTTTTTTCGCTCTGCAAATGAAAAAGAAAGGATGAAAATATTTTTTTTTTCTATCCTACTTCCGTGGGAAATGAATGAATTTCTCGTGTTTTGTAGGGTTTATTTTTTTAATTGAATTTTTAAGAGTTTATTTATTTAGATTAGTTAAATAATAGTGTTTTTGAGGATATTTCCCAAATTAATTTTTGATTTGATGTTTCTTTTAATGTTTTTATGGTCATTGGGAAAGTATCTTAATTTGTGTGGTCGGCCATACATAATTCGTCCGACCGCATAGAATATCATTGGTCGGCTGTTGAAATTAGATCCCGCCCCTTTGGTCGGGTTCATAAAACAGTCCCGACCCCAGGCAGTAATAATTTCTATTCTGCTCATGCACAGAAGTTGGTCGGTGCTTCATTACATTTCCGGCGGTCGGGTCTGCAACCACTGCCTTACTAAAAATATATCAATCTAGTTTTCGCAGCATTTTATTGTATTGTTTAGGGTTTATTTATTTAGATTAGTTTATAATTAGTGTTTTTGTGCATTAAATTATTCAAAATTTCTTTTTTAATAGGTTAATTATTTATTTTAATGCTTTTTACCGTTTTTTAAAGAATTTTTCTTGCCTAGTTTTCTTTGCATTTCAATGTAATTTTCAGTGTTTATTTGATTAGATTAGTTCATATTAAGTGTTTTTAAGCAGTTGAGTTTTTTAGTATTTTTCTCGAGATTTAGTTGTTTTTGAACCTTTTGTTTACATTTTGATGCTCCAATTTCTTGTATTTCTGATGCAAAAACTCCATTTCATTCATTTTCCAGTAGGTTAGTAAAAAAACATACGTTTCTCCCCCCTTTTTTTCATTGGCAGAGCGGGAAAAATAGCGCCTAGACTTTGGCGCCAAAAAATTTGGCGAGCTTTGAAAAAGTCGCCAAGACGCACCTTTATCGAAAACTTCCCCTCTATCCACCTTTCCCGTCTGCTAAAACTCCAGCAGCCGAATTTATGCGATTTATGTTGTTGTTGATATTGCGTTTCTGGGATTGTTTTACGGTTGCCATTACAAGTATATTTTTTGTAAGGTATACTTTTGCATATCGGAAGAATCTTAAGTTATTCATGCATTCTCTAAATCGTGTGAATTTTAGGTTCAACAAAATGCTTCATTTTTGAGAGTAAATTCGTTCAAAGTTTTTAAAAATGATTTTTTTAAATGTTTAGCTAAAAGAAACTTCAACTTCTTATTGTGTTTCTATAAATATGGCGGCTGCTAATTCGTATGTTCAAGATGACACGGGTAAAAAATTTATTTAAACCCTCTTTGCTCTTTGTCCTCTCACCAGATAAATTTATGATGGTGAAATTTTAGAAATTTGCATTTCATTCATTAAGATTTTGTGTCTTTTTCATTGGAAATATATCTTTATATGACTGAAAAAACAAGTTGTCTCCTACAAATGCGCTAGCTGTGTTTTAGTGAATTAAACATTGCAATACTAATACCGTACTTGAGAAATAATAAATAAATAATTTCGAATTAAGAATGCATTACAGCCCTTATCAAGTCAGTTTGTTTCTCTTCAAATTAAGTTTTGCATTTTCTCCACGTAATTCATCTTATTGTTTTTGAAGGCACCAGCATGTATTTTTATGGCTGTAAAAAAAGCTCGTCTTTAAAGTTCGATTATTTTTTAAACATGTGAATGCCTTAATACCATCTGACTTATATGTGAATTAATGAAGAGTTGGAAGGGTTCTCTCTTATTATATACTAAAAAATTAAAGGTATTGTTTTCTATTTGGATTTTGTTAGATCTTCCCTTTGATGATTTCTATCAAAAAAATACACCTTTCCCCTTTGATTTTTTTTTTTTTTAACTTGTAAGTAAAGCATGCTGGGAATGAAGATACTTTTAGCAGTTGAATAATTTCATTATTTTTAACTTCAGTTTCTTATTCCTAACCCTTTTCCTTTTCAATTAATCTTTCTTATAACCTTTCATTTTCTGATCCGGCTTTAAAAATTAATTACAAAACAAATAGACTGCGAAGTTAGATAGACTAAAAAATCCAATATTAGAATATATTGCCAATGTTGGAAATGAGCAATTCCATGGTGTCGGATGTAAAAAATGAAGAAAATTTTCTCGGTTTTAATTCCATTTACCAAATATAAACTGATCCAAAATGATTAAATTTATTTAAAAGATACTTACTACATCCCACTGAATAAAAATCATGTCAGTTTTTCAAAATAGATCCCTAAAGTATAAATTTAAAAAATTTAAAGAGTTGGTGTCGGAAGTAAACACTCAAATAATAAAATTGATGGTTCACTTAAAAATTATTAAAAGTCTGTGAATTGGCTTACATTTAAATTTAAAAAAAAAACGCTTAATTCTAAAATATACTTATGATTGAAGCATATTTCAGTTTTCAAATGATATTATAAAGAATAAAATTATTGAAAAAATATTTTTAGCTTGGTGTCGGATGTAAATTTTCGGCGTAGGAAGTAAATTGTTCATATTGGACGTTAACTATTGCTCTTAAATGTAAATACATAACAATGATTACAGTTATAAATATATAAATTATAGGTTACATATACTGAAACAAAATTCACCAAGAAAATTCAAAAGTAGGGTTGGTTGGGAGAAGTGGGATACTGGTTGTAAGTGGGTGAAACTGAATTAGGTTTCTGGTTTAACTGGTTTAGGGTATTTCCCCCTAAAACTGAAATATGCATATGGTTTTTATACTTTTTTTTACATTAATCATGTGAAAGTTCATTACAGAGATTAATTTTGCACATATTTGGGTTTCGTGGAATTTTTTTCTAGGTCAGAGAGCTTAGTCAAAAAAGAAAAAAAAATCTGAAAAAAATTTTTTTGGCGAGTTCAAGCCGCATTTTTCAAAGTGTTTCCCGGATAGCTTTTATTATTTTTTTATGATCATTAAACCTTCATGTGCAGTTTAACTTGAAGTGCATACTGCAATCAGAATATTTGAATCAAATATTATTAATAACTGTTTTAGAGGAGGGGTTCCAGTTACCCCGTAAAATTTTGCTATAAGAGGTCCTCACAGTACAGGGTTCCCCCATAACAGTGAGGATTTGAAAATCAAAAGCAACTCTGATGAAATATTTGTATTTGAAATACAAGACAACTAATATGACTTAGTAGTAATTGATAGTTCACTACAAAAACTGCTAAAGCTGGTAACTAGTTATTTGAAATTTACCTGAAAGAAAACCATCAAAATTTATGTAGGTTGAATGTTGATAATGGTTCTTTCTTAGCCAACTTTATATAAACACAGTCATTTAGTGTTTCCATTTTTTTTTTCAATTTATAGTTTTGGCTAACTTGTCAAAATTGATCTTAATCAACTATATTACATTTATTCAACACACCTATGTAAAAGTAGTATATGTACCGTACCTAAAGGCTTTCATTTAATTTCACAAATGAAATTGTTTTAGTTTTTTGTTTTAAAATGTTCTGTGATACAGATTTAAAAGACACTAAAATCTTATAAATGGATACATTTACAAAAAAGTAATTCACACTAAAAATTTACATACTTTATCATGTAAGACTCCCTTATCCCGTTTTTAAATATGCTTCATTTAAATTTAATTAAAAGGGAGGTGACCCACTTACCCCTTACTATGGGGTAAGTGGGACATCCATTCGATTAAAAAAAAATACTTAAGAATAATTAAAGCATCATTTTAGAAAATTATGATAGACTTTTTTTTTTTTTAATAATGTTCAAGAAACAATAATATAATAACTTTCATTTTTTTGTTTCGAAACTTTTGTATAAGTTTTCACAAACGAACTGTTTTCAAAAGAGGTCCCACTTACCTTAATCAACCCTATATGTATGTACAGTAAATTCACTAAGTTGTTTTTTATGTATGTTTCACTTTGAAATTAAAGGCAAAAAAAGGAGATACACAGTTGAAAACATATGCTGTTTAAAGGAATGTAACAGTGTCAGACGTCAATGATGTCGGACGTAAAAAAATTTTTTACGCTCGACACCTAGATTTTTATAAAAAATATTCACTTGTTACAAAATGAAAATAGGTTACATCAATGAGATTGAAAATCTTACTTTTTATGCAAAAAATACATGTATGTAGCTTTAAAATTATTGGCTCTGCATAATTAATTTGCTCATTTTGGTGTCAGATGTAAAACACTTAATTGTACAGCAGAGGAATTCTTTTACAAATCAAAATGAATTATATTTTGACACATTTTTGCAACATCATCAGCAGCACATTGTATCTTTAAATGGTTATTCATCTCAATTCATAATATTAGTATGTATTTTTTGGAAAAAACAGGATTTCTTTGAGAGTCACCAAATAAGGTTTGAAAATACTCAAGATGTTGAGCTTAGTTTAACCTCCTGTAACTTATTTATAACTGAAGTCGTCAAATTTTAAACAGGCATTTCAAAATATACAATTCTTGACCTTTAAAATGACACCTTATTTGTTTAGAAATTTTAATTTTGAAAATTTGATCATCTGGTTGACCTTATCATGGAATCGCCCAAAAGAAGAACTTGGGCCCTGTTTGGATTTGATTTGTGGACTGTTTACATCATGCAATGTTGTTAGGCACAAAACTATTTTCATATCATGTAGCATAAAATTTATTAAACAAGCATAACATCGAAAGAGGTCATTGCATTCCTTTTCTAGAATTATTGTTTATCTTATTATGTTATAGGTATTGACTAATTTCTTTTAAGAAAAATGAACATTAAACCTCTTATATAAAAGTTTCTGCTATACTGGCAAGATTCCTTTTTTTTAATCAATAATTTTAAATGTTGTGTTAATGAAGCACTCTTTGATAAAAAATGTATTGATACCTCCAAAAGAAAAAAAATCGTAAATGGTAATTTTGGCTACCAAAGCATTTTGGTTTTGTTTTGAGGCAAGATGGGTTCAAACCGTCTTGTAGTTAGGGGAAAGATGTACCCCACCCCCCTCTGAATCCTCATTTATGGAAACAAAAATAGGCTTTTTTAAATTCAATATTCATAGAACATGGTAAAAAAATATGGATGACAGAGTTCAATTGATAATTTTTCAATTGAACTTAAAAAAATTTCCCCTGACTTTCAATCATGGTTATCACACAGAAGTAAAGGATAATCCAATTAATATAGTAGAAAATTTGCAAAAATGATTGCAGACATGTTTCAGAATTACAAAGAACCACTTTATCTGCAAAAAGAGGAAGTTATGGGTTAGAAACATTTTAATTTAACTAGGAACAATGCTTGAATGCTCTGGTGTCTTTTATCCTTAAACTCCCTTCTTTACACATAAAAGAGTGACTCCTTGTTACGCTGAAACATGTCAACTATTTTTTTTTTTTTTGCAAATTTGAACTACACTTTAATGATTTTTCATTCTTAAGGTTAAAGCACAAAAATAATTATTTTCTAATGGCAGATGTATTTGGAGCAAATGAAGTATTTTATTTTATCATCAACATATCAAAATTACATAATCAGTATCAAGGTGTTGGATTTGGTCTTAGTGCAAGACTGAGAGGCATGTGACATGAGGGAAGCACATTTTAAATGTGATATTAGGAGAAGTTAAAAGTTTAAAATAGTGAGAAAAAGTCACAACAGCCTTTAGAAAAGGATCAAATATAATTTTTAAAATGTCATTTCGTTGTAATGTTAACTAAATCTCGAGAAAAAGAGAATAGTCTCGTCTTTTTTTAAAACCAACTAAAGGATAATTTGTCCAAAAAAAATTATTCCTAACTTAACAAAATTAATTGAATTTACCATTATAATCAAAAAATTAAAAACATCTTTTTTAATTACTTTTCTTAGGCATAGGCTCTGTTGTAAACACTTTTTTCACAAGTTTTTCATGACCTGGGATTCAAAGTTTTTTTTTTTTTTTTTTTTTTGCAAAACAGAAAATGAATGAACAAAATAAAATGGAGAGAGAAAAGAAAATTTCCACAGGTCAGGTTTTTTTTCTTATTACCTTTAATGTTTTGTGATTCAAAAGTTTTTCTTTCTTTTTTTAAGTTATAAAAATAAAAGAAAAAAAACTCAATGATCCACGGAATTTTTTAAAGCTTTGCCAGGTCTAAAAAGGTTGAGAAATATATTTCTATAGGTTATTTTGATGCAATTATGGAATCATCCCTTTTATGCATGGTTTTAATAAAAAAAATTTGGATTTCCTCCTCTTTGCTCTCTTACCACTCTCATCCCTAAACCTGAAACAATAATTTTCCTTAATATTGAGAGAATCCCAAATTTCCAGGTTGTGTTATCACTGTAGAAGATTAGACACTCCTTGCATTTTAAATGTCTTTAAAAAATGTTTAGTTTATAATATTAAATATGATTTTTTTACTATATAAAACAATAGGTACTTACATACCTGCTACCCAAAGACCTGATGGCAGTTGGAGAAAAGCAAGAAGGGTAAAAGATGGCTATATTCCTCAAGAAGAAATGCCTCTGTATGTGTAAACATTATTTTGAAATCTTCAGAGTCATTAGTAGTATTCATAAAACATATTTCATTTCAACTGCATTTATTCTCTGGTTTAAATAACTACACTATTTTATTTATTTATTTTTTAAATTTATTTAAACTACTTTGTAAGATATAGTACTATTTTTCTACCTCATCAGATAAAGCGCATCACCAGAGGATTGTATTTATGAGATCATATTTACTACGAAAAATGAGAGGTGGGAGGACAAGTTTTGTGTGAAAAAGGGGGCACAGCTATAAAAAATTTCCAAACCACCAAACTTGTGTACTAGTATTAAAATTAATAAAACTGATTCAGATGCATTTCTTGCCCACTTCAGCTATTTTGTTGACTATCTGCAAAATCAGTTCATCCCCAATAACCATGCCACCATATTTAGCGGATATTCCAGAATCCACACTTGGGAAGTGTGATAAGAATTTTCAAGCATTTGACTTACGTTTTTGTGTGATGCATGTTAAAAAATGAATCGTACTGGCCTTTTGAAATCAAACTATAAAAAAAGAATGTATTTCATTCCAATTGAAAACTTAGTTTTTTGATTTTATTCCTCCATGAAATTTTTATACATTTAAAATAGATATAACAAAGTAATCAATTATTTTGTGGGTTTTTATTTTGTGCCTCTAAACTGGATACTTATTGACCCTAAATTACTTGATACTAAACACACAATAGCTGCATTCACATGAGACTTATGTCCCTCTCATTTCCTCACTTCCTCTGAAAAAAATCGGTTGGAAATTCACATAAATGAGAATATGAAAAGAGATTGTACTCAAGAAAGTGGTTTTACCCAGCATCTTTAGCAGCTATACCCAGCAAGTAAACAAACTCGTTTCGCCTAGTGCATTCTGGGGAGAGAAAAAAACTCATTTGCCCGAGAAATAACCAGAATGTGGTATAAAGTAACTTTTTTACGGGATTGAAAAGCTTCATGTGAATGGGGATACTGAACTTACTTTTAACCACTTATTAAGATTCCATTTTTTATTTCATTTGAATAAGCAAGGATTTTTCTTACATTTACATATTTGTATTATCTTTCGTCTCCTTTATTACTTTTGATAGCCCTATGTTATTGAGCATAGTGTAATAATGAACATGAAGAATAACCAGATTTCCATTAATGTTATTAGGAACATTTAAAAAAACTTTTCCTTTGTCTTATCTCATGATTCACTTGAAGCCTGAACTATATATCAGAAGAAACTAAAAGAAGGTAGTTATCTTCTATAAAGCCAAATGAGCCTAAAAAAGAACAATGCTGAAAAAAATCTGCATCTGGTATTAGATACTCAAAATTCACATGTGACCATGAAGGCACAATATTAATTTGATTCTTATACTAACTGTTCATAAAATTACGCCCATTCCCAGATAATGCTTCAGATCCAACATTTCTTCAGTGAAAATCTCAAAGTTTGCTTTAATGTGTAAAATTTCAACAGATGTTTACTGACTGATAAATGTTTACATCAGATGGAGAAATTCTATTGGTTGTTAAAAACTAAAAATTAAGGGGTAAAAAACAAAACAAAATTAAAACCGAAATATTCAGTTATATTTATCATAAACAGAGAAATAAAATAGGAGAGAAATAAGACTTTTTCTTTTCCCCCTTTTTTGACAATTTACTTAAGAGTCCATGCCTCAAATACTTTAATTCCAAAGAGTATATTCTACTAAATTAAAAGTTGTAGAGTTAATGGAACTTTTGTACATTATGATTCATTTTCTTCATAGCATTATTCTATCCTGTATAAAGCAATAACTTGCCATGAATTTTATCAATATCTTACAGTTTAATCCCATTTTAATGAAGTCCGAGAGATCAGCAAATAGTTTTGCTGTCACAAAATTTCATTGTATGGACATTGCAAATATTTACCTCGTTCCTTCCCATATAATTTGAGTTGGGAATTACCAAAGTCTTTGCTAAAACAAGTATTTTGCTACAATGGTCTTTGCTAAAACAGAATTTGACTGTATTTTTATGATCAAAATATTTTTAAATTTTCCAAAAATTATATTTAAATCTTGGATTTCAGTTGTTTGGTTTCAGTCAAGCTGCCAGCAAACAATTTAGGAAGGGGATTTGGTTTGTTTTAGTCATTTTCTATGGTCAAAAAATGAAGAATTCTGGGTTCTGGAGAGAGATATCCTGAAATCCTTGCACTGTCATTGTTTGGTTTAAAACATTTGTCTATGTATTTTGTAAAAGAATGAACCATTTCCTCAAATCAAGCAACGATATTATTTCACCTTGAATCTGCCTACTAAAATTATTTCATTTATTTAGATATGAAAGCAAAGGCAAGCAGTGGGCTAAAAGTAAACCAACATATCCTATTGGTCTGGACCCAAAATACCTCGAGCCTGCAAAGAGTACGTCTCAAAAGATTCCTGGACTGTCTTTAACAGAAACGGAAGTAGCTTCTAAATCTTCAAAGAAGAAAAAGAAAAAGAAGAACGACAGTCAAAAAATAGACAATCTTTCTAACAATGTGGCAAATATAGACTTATCATCAAAAGCCTTAAATGATTTAAATTCTGAAAATTCCACTAAAAATTCTCAGCCGGTTGCTACCGACCCTGCAAAACGATTACGGAATTTAAAGAAAAAGTTAAGAGACATAAATGCATTGAAGGTTAAAATTGAATCTGGTGAGTTAGCAAATCCTGAAAAAGATCAGTTGGATAAAGTCGCTAGAAAAGGAGAAATTGAAGCGGAAATAGAAGAATTGGAATTAGAACTTGAAATTTCATGATTATTATGGCTGGAATTGTTTAGAGATGATATAAATTCATTTTCTGTTTGTTACATTTGCCATCTCTGAGGTACTCATGCTTAAAAAAAAATCTCTCAGAAAAGTTTCTTTTATTTTATGTGACAAAGTAAAAAAACCACTCAATTCATTACATTTGATAAATTTTTATTAATAACCTGTGTTTTCCTTTTAGGAAATAAAAAATTGTTTTCTTAGATTTGGTCATGTGGTTCGACTAATTGTAGAAACTGCTTATTACATAACAAAACATAGTTACATAATGAACGCACTCAATTGATATACAATAGACCCTCCTTTACATGGATTTTATAATACACAGTTTAAGATTTGACGTCTTCATTTTGTATTACACGGATGAGTCTTGATTTTACGGGGAGCAGCATTGCAATCAGAGAAAAAACTTCTGTCCTTCAAAATCAAAATTTAAAAAAGATTGCTGGTAACATACAATTAACTGCATTTTAGCATGTTAATGAGCAAGCTTAGGTTACTGGAGACTTTTTTTTCTTATTGGTTTGTAGAATCCTTTTCTATTAAACTTGCACATTTAAGTACTCACTGAAAAAGAGCTTTTGGAATGACAGAGTACAAAACCAATGAGAATACATGGGTGACACACAAACAAAAACTTTCATAATCATTATGACCATGTTCATATTTAAAACTGCTCATTTTATAGCATCACGGTAAAATTATATGGGATTTGGTATTTAGTTGGCTTGAAATTAATAAAGATATTTCATGTCCACATTCAATACTATTTTTGTACTTATATGTAGATTAATTGGTTTTAAGGGTATTGCTTAAAACAAAATAATCCACAAAATCAAAATTTTAGTTAATTGCCAGTAGCCGGTAGACATTTATAGTAACCACTTCTTTTTATCATAAACTTTTTTTATTTTAGTGAAAACAAGAAAAGCACTAAACTTAAAGGTAAGCTCTGTGAGAAAATATTGGCAGGCATGAGATCTAACTACAACGTTGCACATGTAAATATTAATGGAATAATAAAATTTAAGACTTCATATTGATTCAACCATCAATTTTGGTTTTCCAATTGAAAAAAAATGGAAGTGCATAGATAAATTAAGAATTTAAATTGATTAAAAAGAATTGTTTATCTGAATGAATAACTCATATTTTGAAACCAAATCATGAAATATGTACTGCTATTGTATACAAAAACGGAAATAACAGGAAGGGTTGAAACAAAGAGATTTTTTCTTGTGGCTAGAAAGATTGATGAATCAGTTTTGTGGGATCTAAGATATCCACCAGGATCACATTGGACATTTTTGATTAGTTAATATGTTTTCTAAAGTCCCTTTCTGCATTGATAATTTCTGTCATTCAATATCTTAGCAGCACTCAATTCTTTTCCATAGCTTCACATTTCTTTTTCACCTTCCCCCAAGGTGAAAACCCCAACACACCTGCATGTTTGTGCATTTTTATGTTACAAGTTAATTTGCTTTTTAAAGTCCCTTTCTGCATTGAGAATTTCCCCCATTTAATATCTTCTTAGCAGCACTCAATTCTTGTCCATAGCTTCACATTTCTTTTTCACCTTCCTTCTGGGTGAAAACCCCAACACACCTACATGTTAGTGCATTTTTATATCACAAACTAAGTATAGCGAAATAGACAAGACTTGCTTGGAAAAAAAAACTAAAAATTAACAGGCAGGTTGAATTTTTGATTTAGTCGCTAAAGAGCTAATAATGGCTTAAATTATTAGTAACCTTTTTACTGAGTTTTAAAAGGTTTTGCAATGTTTTACAACAAACCTTCAGCTGATTGAAATTATTCTGAAGCAATAGCTTATACAGACTTTGGTGCCAGTCTCCCCCAAAAAGATTTATAAGCGTACTGGCTCTCCATAACATATATATTTTTCTTTTGAATTTTAGCAGTGTTATTTTATCCGACTGTTCAGTCTGATATTGCCCTCATACCTCTTGCCCTCCCTGTGCCATGGGGATTGCAGGGCTGCTATGTAGAGGCGTAGCGTGACTTAAAATTTTGAGGGGGCACCAGGGCTTTGGCCAAGAAAGGTGTTCCTCAAAACATTGATTGCAACACTGTCAATCGCAGTTTAACTTTTAAAATATTTTAACAAAGTAGCAGCATAAATTTCCATTAATTTTGCTGCTTTACTACACATTGGTTCAGTCTTAGCCTCTCGTGGTTGCATTGAAATCAGAAAATTCTTCCTTTGAGTGCAAACGCTTCACGTGGGTCAGCCAGGGATCGAAAATTGCGTTTCTGGAATTTCAATATCAAAATTGCCAAAGACAGGCCTTGAACCTCTCCTCCCACCAACATTACCAAAGGTGGTCTAAAACTGCTTTCAACAACTAACTTTGAAAATTTTATTTGGGAGCGTCCGCCCGTCCCCCCTCTTGTCAAAATCATTTAAAATAGCCTTAAATTTTGTTTAAGGACTTGAATTTTGAATAATTACAGGGGGAAAAAGCTTCCAAAAACTACCCCTAACATGTTCAAATTTGAATAAAATTGTTTCTGGATTTCCAATTTCAAAAAATCGTTGGGTCTCTCGACGATATAAAAGCTGGCCCAAAATTGCATATTTTAGATTGTTTATTTTCGAAAAATTTCTGGGAGTGGGCCCCCGGATCTTTTTTCCTCTGAACATCTTCTAAGATCGCCAAAAACTGTTTTTAAACTAAAATTTTGAAAACTGTTCGGGGAAAACTTCTTAATGTAATTAGAGAAAAAAATATGACAATTGTGTTTTTTAAGTTTCAATCTCAAAAAAAAAAAAAAAAAATGGGGAAACGCCTTCAGACCGCTTTTTCACCCTAACATTAGCAAAGATCATCTAAATACATTTTTAAGGCCATACAAATTAGAAAAAGTAGATACTCTTCTCAATTTTTATGCTAATTTCTTTATAGTTCTGGGGCCAAAGGTTTAGTGTCGAGCAAGTTTTTTTTGGGGGGGGGGGGCATGTGCCCCTCCCCCTGACGCTACGCCTATGTACGTCACTGTTCTGCAAATTACATGACCCCAACATAAGTTTGGGATAATAAAACCTGAAGTTTTGGGGGTGTATAATTCCCAGATTACACTTACTCCTTCCTTACGATGTTCTTGAGGGAAAAAAAGATTTTTGTAAAAATATTTTCAGATGCTCCTAATCCATTTCAAGTTGTTTAGTAATTTATCTGCAAGTATTTTTTGTTTTTAGATGTATGTTTCACTTTTCATCATTTCCTACTTAGGTGCCTTAGGTATAAGCCTTTAAACCTACAAAATGCATTATTTCCTTGATTTTTTAAGAGAAAATTTACTATTTTACAATTCATTGAAGAAAGTGGTAATAGTTATGCTTTAATATCAACAACGTTGTTTTTTTTCCATCTGTCCTTGAATGAATATCCAACTACCTAAGGTACTGCATACAAAGAAATTTTATTACAACAAATTATTTAAGCTACATAAAATGTTGTAGCATTATATTAAAAACATCTTGTTTTATTTAAAATTTATGTAAATACAAAATTGAAAACTGAAAGTCTTTGCGAAAATGTTTCAATTTATACAAAAATGAATAAATTAATTGATAAATGTGCATCTAAAATAAATCTTTTGTTTATTGCTTGTATTTCAAGTTTCATCTTGACCAACTGCAAGAAAAGGAAATTTTCGCTATAATTTCAAAATATACCAAAGACAAATCAATGGCAAAATTTTATTTCTTAAAAAAAGCATTAAAAAAACAGTAAGTAAACATTAAATTGTTATTTTTTACCATTCTGAATATGTAGATACAATTTTTCTGTAATACATGTGCAATTAATTCACTTTTTCTTCTGATTTGCATTTACTTGTTATCGTGAGTCAAAGCTTTGCTAAATTCTTTTACAGTAGGTTATTTAATAATAAAAGATACAATGTTGGTAATTGAATAAATCATCTATTAAAGATATACTACCCCTAGAATAATAGACAAGATGCCAGTAAGATTTGTTGTGGTGTCGATGCACTTGTTTGGGGCATTTTTTGTGGTATGGTTTGGGACCTTTTACTAGCCCAGTCAGAATTTACCATCCTTGCGCGGAATATAAACTACAACAGCAATATGTCATGTCTTCAAACCAAGTGTTTAAAGTCATTAAAACCAAGGGTTTTAAGTCATATTGCTAGTCATACACAGTCAAACATCGTTATTGCCACACCGGGATTTCACGACACTCCGAATGTCAGGTCACTTTTTCAAAGTCCCGAACTTGTGCCATGTAATCTTAACGTTGAGTGGCTTCAGATTTTGCGACAGTGTTTTGCGGTGAAACTCCGGTTATGACAACTTTTTTTGCTGCTCAGACACTATCAAATTTTTCTTTGCAATTGAATCATTTCACTAAAATGAAAACATCTGGAAAAGTTTATTGTAGGAATTTCTGACTTTAAGAAGAGATAAAATACTTGTGTTATAGACCACGCATGCCACCTCAAGAATAGCAGAGGACAAGTAAACAAGTTCTAAAAGCTACAGATGTCACACTTTGAGGGACAAAGGGACAATAGAAAGGAATGTAAAGCAGATGGGTTTTATTACTGGAGGAGAGAAGCAGCAAGAGAAGAGAAACATCATAGCTATTTTAAGCTGTAGGTGGTCACTAAGGGTGTAAGCTTCTTCCATGAGAGAAAAATAAGAGCCCTTGATTAGATTGAAAAGGAGCAGAACTTTAAAGTGGAGAAAAGAATTAGAAACCGTTTTTCCACTCTCGGAAGGTGGGACTTAGTCGCTACCTTTCGAGTTGCACCGTCAAAATCTAATGGAATTGTGGCCAAAAGTGAAGAGCACTTAATTGGTTTCTTTCTTGGTGATAATTAAAGGAAACCCTTTTTTATTCACTTAATAATCAACTTCGTAAAAAGTAGAAATTAAAAATGCTATTCAAAAAGTGGGAGAATTTTTTTTTTTATAATTTTAGTTTTATCAACCAATAATTGAAAACTACATTAGTTAAATCGAATTCAAACAACAAACTATTCATTTATTTATGAAATATAATTTTGTGATATAATCTGTTTAATTGTGAATTTTTAATCTGTTTCGGTTATGACATCGCTCTGGCTATGAACTCGCTCTGGTTATGACGACACTTTGAATTTGAAAGGTGTCGTGATAATGAGGTTCAACTGCATATTATTCCTGGAGGCCCTTGAAACTACCGGTGTCATTGTTTTCCCGGTTAAATTGAATGCCAACACTTACAAACACATCTTAGACAGTCAAGTTGCCTTGAATGTTATGGGAATTTCTGGAGAAATATTACTTTTAATGCAAAAATGATCGTCATGGTACGTCAAGCAGTGTTATCAAGATCTGAATAAAAAGTATCTTCTGTGTCTTGCTCAAAGTCCTTACTTAAGCCCCATTGAACATCTACGGGAAGAATTCGAGCAATGTTCATGAACCAAATTACTATGTCCAAAATTCACAGCTGAACTGGACACTAATGCTGTTAGCAGTAGATCAATACTTGTTTAATATAAAAATATTGTTAGCATAGCTACAGCACGTGGAGGACGATTAAGAAATTAAAGTATATTTTCTTTCCCTTACGACACAACATCTTGCTGTCCAACCATTGTCGTAGGATACTGCATTTCAAAGTGCATACAGTAATTATTTACAACATGTGTACAAAGTTCTAACTGCAAAAAAAAGTATTGAATATAGTTTAGACTTGGATTTGAGTAATTTTTAGTTGTTTGAACACATGTTTAAAAAATTATGTGATTAGTCTTTAAGGGAAATTTTTTAGTTAAGGAATGTTTACTGCTTATGTGGACTAAAAGCTATGTTTTTTTATTCACTAGCTCAAATCCAAATTTGAAAGACTATGAACAGTTTTAAAATAGGAAGAATCTGTTTCTTTATTGAAACATAGAAAAAAGTACTGATAAGAAACACTATAATGTATTATTATTTAAACCATAGTTGAACATTCAAATGGAAAAAAAAAACAAAATTTAAGAAGTGAAAACTTTTAACATTTATAAATGAAACAATAGAACAAAAATGATTTTAAAAAACATTACGCACACACAAGGCTGCAAAAATATTGCAGAAACATGTTTTAGAGTTATAAAGGAAAATTCCTTTATCAATGCACTAAGATTTTAAATTTGAGATTAAAACATTCAAAGCAATTAAAAAAAAGCCGGAAAAAGTAGATTAAGAAGTACCGGATAGTTATTGCGATCATCAGTTACTGGTTATTAAATAATCAATAAATGTTAGAAAAATAAAGTGGTAACATCAGCAACAGCTCTGAAGAAGGTTCAGACACCCCAAGAAAGGATAAATAAACAGAACCTGATAGGCTTCAAATTTAAAGAAATTAAGCAGAATAAAAGAACTAACAGAAGAGAAAATGGATAGAGAGTAACAAAAATTTAAAACTTTTCAAACATACAAAACCCCTAATAAACATAATTACTATTATTTGCTCTTACACTCAAGAAGTAAGAATAGTATCAAGTACAGGATGTGGCAAAAACATGTGAAAAATTTTTGCAAATACAATACTTTCTTTACTTCATAAAAGGAAGTAAAAACATATCTTCGAATGTTTTTGATACATAAAATATATATAATCACGAAGCTTATCCATGTGGCCCGTTGTTGTTCAATGTTACAAATGGAAAGGCATGAGAGGTGACAATGTCACACATTTAGAGCCGAATATTCAGAATTTGGTATCAGATAAAAGTGCATTTAATTAAAAAAACATGAAGTAATTGATAGCAATAATTATTGGTTCCTTTCCTGATCCATATTTTCTCATGATGAAAAGAATGAACATTTCCAAGTTTTATATGTATTCTAGCCCTTAGGTGCGGCCCACCTGCAGAAAAAGTTTAGGCACCACTGATATAGAAAATTAAAATGCTTTTTTAAAAATTTTATTATTTTTCTGTTTGCTGCATTTTTTTTTCTTTGGCTAAAAAAGGTTCATTATCTGGGATTAATTGTGGTTTTTGGAAAAAGAAGGCCTCTTGATAACCAAAAGTCAAAGAAACATGGCAATATTATTTGGCATACTTTTAAATAAGGGCACATAATCATCCTACCCCCCCCCCCCCCCCATGTATGATTGATGATACATGCAATGATGGTCTTGAATCCTAATTCTTTTTAATACCACTAATAACTGAAAATTGCTATTGCTTAAGACATTTACATTTGGTTTGAACAAATAAGCAAATGTGACATAATACATTTTAAGAAATTTGTCAAATATTTAACAATAAATATTTTTAAACAAAAATTACATTGAAAACAAGGAATATTTGAGCAATTACCTTTATAAGCATATTCTAATGCACTTGAAATAGTCCTCATGTCGCTTTCAATACTTTTAGCCCAATTTTCAACATCACCAATTTCCTAATAAAAACAAAAATTAAACATACAAGACCTTTTCTTCATATTCATTGCACAAAACGAGTTACAACACAATTTTATGCATACAAAATAAAGAGCTGATCACTTTTTACATTACCTTTTCTGTGATCGCTCGAAATGTTGAAATAAATACAAGTGTACAATAAAAAATCAGCAGTCACCACTCGCCAATGAAATGTCAAGGTAAGAAATGTGAGACAGTTAAGAAACTTGCCATTGTTCGTCACTTTAGTCACTACTGTGCACTATCTCACTGCACTACCTTTCAGCACACAACATTTATGGTTCCCATATTCTTCCCCTAGTTCAGTGTAACATTTTCTCCAGATAAAAACTCTTCTATTGATATGTGCTTTTCAAAAAAAAAACTTTTTATAGAATTTAACTTGTTTTGATAATATATGTACTTCATTAATTTAAACTGATTTTTTCAGATTATAAACTGAATTATTTAACTATTATGTTTTAAAAAATCTAACGATGAGTGGCCTTTAACTTCTAAAAAATGGTGAATATTGTACTAATTCTTTCCTTTACGTACATTATGATTGCTTTATTTTCAGACAGACCTTTACTTTCATACATTTTCACAAGTGTTTGATAAAACTAAAATGTGTTTACTAATAAAAAGGAAATGAAACATTATCTGATGAAAAAAATAAATAGTTTACCTGTTTACAATATATTAAAAACCAAAATCGATGTTAGATCCATAAAGTATTGCAGACATATATTTTGGAGGTACAGCCAGCGTTTTCATAAAGCAAAAGTTGCAAGATAATGAATATGATAGAACCCATGTCAATTCAACAAGGGTGTTACCTTGATAATCTTCAAATGTTTTGAATGTAAAATATGTTAAAATTCATGAAAAGGTAAGATTAGGATACATTTTGGTTTTGACAAAAAAAAAATTCACAATTTTCCGAAAAATTTGGATTTTTGAATTACTGCTGTCCAGCACAAATGATTCAAACAGGTCAGCTAGTACAATATTAATTCCTCCAGGGTTGGTACTCAATTTCAGAAATAAAATGAAGGAGTTTTGGAGCAGTTCTGAAAGAGTAAAATGAGATTTTGAAGGAGTACTATTGGGCTATCCTTAAATAATGTTGCACTTTTTTTCAACATTTTCGACTCCTTTCCCCTTTGTCAAAGTGTCACACTTCACTTTACTACTCCTCTTGTCACATGTCATATTATTATAATAACTGTGATGTCATTTTTTGTCACCCTCTCTCTTCCCCTTGTCACAATTTCATGAACCCGTCTCCCCCTCAAGGCACAGGCCCAACGAGCAGTAGCGGATTTTAGGGGGGGGCACAAGAGGCCTGTGTCCCCCCCCCCAAGGATGAACTAATTTCATTATTTTATTTATTACTTTTTAATTGACCTTTCTTATGCATTTTTTACGTAGTTAATTAAAAAGAACACAAAACTCATACCGCATATTTTTAATAAAAGTATATACAGCATATTTTTAATTTTTGTTTGCTACAGAAGTCTTACTGGAGTCAGAGGCCCAGAATTGCAGAATACATTTAACTCACTGTTTTTGAATTCAAGAGACCGTATTATCGCAATTCGTCCACTAATTCCTCTTTGATGGATCTATAATTAACTTTTTTTTAATGTGAAGGCGCACCGAAAAGAGTCATTTTGATCCAGGAACCTATTTGCGAAATAATAGATTTCTTTTTCTGCTTATAAAAAAAGCAAAATGAAAGAAATCATATAGTAGTTTCTTGGGAAAAACCATGATTTTTAATGGAAACGGCATGCAGTATCACTATGTTATCTCAACTGTATCATGGCTTTAAAAAAACTTATGTTAAACAACTGTTTTGAAATTCACACAGAAATAGTTTCTGAATTCTTCAGTAAAACTTATATGTTATGAAGTTATGATTTTCTCCATAAATTAATTAAAAAAAAACTCAAGTGAGGTATGGGTTTATTTAATAACCTTGCCTTCGTGTTATAATCATTATGACAATGCTCCTAAGTAAAGCAGCTCATTGTCCAGCATCTCGATGACTGGGTTTCGTATTTAAATATGGCTTGAAACATTAAAGATGTTTTCCATCCACATTCAAAGTACATTAGTGCAAAATATTCCTGTACTTAGATGTAGATTCATTGACCTGAAGGAATCCTTTAAAAAAAAATTAAAAAACACGCACATTTAAAAATAAACGAAGGCGGGGGGGGGGGGTTACTCGATTTCCCGTGACCCCTCCAAAACATTTTTCTGTGTCCGCCCCTGCCAACGAGAGTGACAGACGACATTGACGCAAAAAAAAAAGAGGAAGAAAAAGAAAAAAAAGAATAAAGAAAAATGGGGTGGGGGGACTCTGAATAAGAGAAAACTTAAAGATTAAGTGAAATTTTCTCTTTTGACATGTACTCTTATGGTACTTAAATAGATTCAATTGTTTTCTAGTGAGCAGTTCTGATTTTTTTCTTTTTTTCCCATGCTTTTTTTCTTTTTTTTTCCCTTTTCTTTTCGTTTCCCCCCCTTTTTTCTTCTTTCACCCTTTTATTTTCTTTCTTCTTATTTTTCTGGGGTATGGGAGGGGCCCGGTGATATAACTGACAAGGGGCCCGCCTTGGCTCTCATGACCTGTCAAGCATGACATCACTTGTGGATGCGGATGACCCTTTTTACAGTATCATAACTGCAATTTACTAAACAATTGTTTTTTTTAACACAATCACTAAACAGAATACATCTTAAAAATACTTATGAATTTTTAAATAATAATTAGAGAAACTGACTTTTGCTGCTGAGAGTTTGGTGAAGGGAAAAGCAACAATCATAAAACTTGAAAAAATAGCCAAACACCATTTAAGCATGTTTTACTACACTTCAGAAATGTCTTAGTCATCTAATTATATTTTTACCTTCAACTTCTATGATCAATTTGTAACTCACATCTTTTGAAAAATATAAATATACTGTTACAAATCCTGTAAATAGTAATTATTGTAGTAACGTAACCTGTAAATAGTTTCCCGTAATGAATATACAACCCTTAACATATGGCTAAAGTATACAACCCCCTATTCTTTTTTTTTTCTTATTTCATTCACTGATTTTATCAATGGAAGTGTAGTTGTAGAACGTTGTAGCATTTTCTGGAATATTTGAGAGATTTCTTTTCGGTGTATTTAAGCCGTTAGCAATGGATAAACAGTTTCGATTGATATTTCGAACTGAGAGCATTTTTGCTCTGTTTATAGCGAGGCATTTCGCTGTGTGGTTTTCGTATTTGGAAGTAAATACGTGTGTAAACGTTGAGTTTACGGTGTTGTGTGATAATTGCTTTATTGCTGATGAATAATTTAGCAGTTGTTGACGATCTTTCCTGTACATAGTGTAAATAAATTTCCTGTACTTTTATCAAGAACTGTGTCTTCATTTCAAGAAAGTGGAAGTCGCACCGAATCCGTTACAATTTGGCGCCCAACGTGGGGCTACTTCAGGACTTTCTTGCAGTAAGTGTGACTTTGGACATTTTTTCATAAAGACTTTTTGAATTTGGACTTTATTTTTATGGTGATTACTCGCGCAATGGATGAACAATTAAAACAACTTCTTGACGCAATCAACTCTGTAAAAAATGAATTGGCGACTAACCAAGAACAGTTAAATAGTGATTTAACTGCTAAAATTACTACAAGTCAAAATGAAATAAAAAGTGACCTAACGTCGATGAAAACCATGATGGAGAATCAACTGACCGCCATGGGAGATAAAGTTGATGCTCTGGAAGAAAAATTTGATACTGTGGAAGAGCGTATCGCCAATATGGAAAATAAGTTGGAAGAAGAAGACAAGAAATATACTTCATTTAAGGAAGAAATAATTAAAGACATGGAACGGAGATTGGCGACCGCGGAAAGCAGTTCTGTACAGTTTGGCGCTCCCACATCTGTTGCTCGACCGTCCATTAAACTTGCCACATTCGATGGGAAAACTTCGTGGCAGGTTTACAAAACTCAATTCATGATAGTGGCGGAAGCGAACGGATGGGACTCTGCTACCAAGGCCTGTCATCTTGCAGCATCCCTGAGAGGTGACGCAGCGTACATTCTCCAGACCCTTCCGGACAGCCAATGCCTGAATTTCGCCGCCCTCACATCTGCGTTGAAGCTTCGCTTCGGTGAGAAGTGCCAGAAAGATTTCAGCCGACTCCATTTGAAGTCCCATTTCCAGAAAACTGGGGAAACCCTGCAAGAGCTAGCGGCGGATATCGAGAGACTGTCGCATTTTGCTTTTTGCGACTGTCCTGCGGATGTTCGAGACAACCTGGCACTCAACTACTTCATCGACGGAGTTCGAAATCCTGAGATCCAGAAGGCCCTCCGGATGGCGAATGTAAACGACTTGAAATCCGCTTTGATGTATGCGATGAGATACGAGGCCGCCCAAGAAGCAACCCGTGTGGATCGCCATCTAATCCGAACTCAGGAAGCTGATGAGTCTGATTCCAGGTCGTCCCACCTCGCTGAACTTGAGAGACAACTCGGTGACTTGGCAAGACATCTGAGCAGCATAACAGCCCAAAAGAAACAAGAGCAGAAGTGCTGGAAATGCGGTACTGAAGGGCACCTGCGAAGGAGTTGTCCGGCTCGCCAAGCTACGCGAGGGAAAGAGATCACCTCCACCAGAGCTCTGCAGATTTCCTCTTCTAGTAGCGGCAGTAATGGACTTTTCATTTACGCACATGTAAATGGGAATCCTTGCAAACTGATTGTCGACACTGGAGCCAATGTGACAATCGTTAGGACAGATGTGGCTCGTGAATTTGGATTGAAACTGTTGTGGACATCGCCACGCGTAAGTCTCCAGACTGTGACAGGTGACAAAATTGAGATTGAGGGTAAAGTGGACTTGGAAATAGTGTTTGGGAATGCCACCTACCATCATACGGCATTCGTTGCTGATATCACGGACCCCTTCATTCTCGGATTGGACTTTTTAAAGAAGTATGACTTCAACCTCGACTTCAAGACTAATGAGCTGCACTCGATGAGAGAAGACATAGCCGTTTTCCCCGCAGAAAGTGATGTAAAATCCGCTCATCAAATAATAGCCCAAACAGATTTATCGATTCCCTCAAGGTCAGAATCATTAATACCTGGCTCCCTTGAAGAAAGCAATAGTTTTCGATTTGGACTCATTGAATACCCTAACCTAAGCAATAACCTAAAAGGAGTGCTGGTAGCATCTACGCTTGTGGACCTTTCTAAGGATGTAATTCCTGTGAGAGTCGCCAACGTGAGCGAAAGGCCAAGGAATATCCGGAAAGGTGAAGTGTTAGCAACTTGTACTCCAGTAAACTGCATCATTAGAAGAATCAATTCCCCCGAGACTGTGTCTTCTGAGTCCCTTACATCGAAGTTAATTGGGAGTGCACCATTAACGAAAGACCAAAGAACTGCTGCGGAACAATTGGTGGATGACTTCAAGCATCTGTTTTCATCTACATCGGAGGATGTTGGCCGTACGAATTTAACGCAGCATAGGATCTACACTGGAGAACACCCTCCTATTAAACAGCATCCAAGACGACTACCGTTCGCCAAGAAGGAAGAGGTTGAGACCCTCCTGAAAGAGATGAAGGAGAATGATGTAATCGAACCGTCATCCAGTCCTTGGGCCTCTCCCATCGTCTTGGTCCGAAAGAAAGATGGCTCCACCAGATTTTGTGTCGATTACCGACGGCTGAATGAAATCACCAAGAAAGACAGCTACCCTCTTCCACGGATAGACGACACCTTGGACACTCTTTCCGGACACAAGTGGTTTTCGACCCTGGACTTGACGAGCAGCTACTGGCAGGTTGAAATACACCCTGATGACCGAGAGAAGACAGCGTTTACAACTGGACAAGGCTTATGGCAGTTTAAAGTGATGCCCTTCGGCCTCTGCAATGCACCAGCTACGTTCGAGCGTCTTATGGAGACAGTGTTAAGAGGACTTTCCTACGAATCCTGTCTGGTCTATTTAGACGATATCATTATCGTGGGACGCAGCTTCGAAGAACATCTGGCAAATCTTAGGAAGGTGCTGCAAAAGCTTAAGGAAGCCAATCTGAAGTTAAGTCCATCCAAATGTAATTTGTTCCGCCGGGAAGTGAACTATCTTGGTCACATCATCTCTTCTGAGGGTGTGCAAACCGATCCAGAGAAGGTATCTGCGGTCAAGAGTTGGAGTCATCCTGAAAACATCCATCAGCTGCGAAGTTTCCTGGGGCTCTGCACGTACTATAGGAAGTTTGTGAAGGGTTTTTCCAACATTGCACGGCCTTTGCATAAGCTGACGGAGAGCAAGCAAAAGTTTGAATGGTCCAAAGAATGCGAAGATGCATTTCTACGACTGAAGGAGGCTTTAACATCAACGCCTATCCTCGCCTATCCTCAGCCTGAAAAATCCTTCATCCTGGACACTGATGCGAGCAACGAGGGCATCGGAGCTGTTTTATCCCAAGAAATTGACGGCAATGAACATGTCATCGCTTACTGGAGCAAATGCTTATCAAAGTCGGAGCGAAATTACTGCGTCACCAGAAAGGAGTTACTGGCCATAGTGAAAGCTGCAGAACACTTCCATCATTACCTCTACGGCCGAAAATTTCTGCTTCGGACAGATCATGCCTCATTAACTTGGCTTTTGAACTTCAAAAATCCAGAAGGCCAGATAGCCAGATGGATACAGCGGCTCCAGGAATATGACATGGAGATCAAGCATCGAAAAGGGTTATCTCACGGTAATGCTGACACTTTATCAAGGAGACCCTGTCCTGAGAACTGCCACTATTGTTCCCGAATCGAGAAACAGTATGGAACGACTAGCCCTCTCGCCTATCAGGTGACAGTGACTCCAATATCATCAGAACCTGATCCATGGAGTGACGACCAAATTAGAAAAGATCAACTTGAAGACCCCGACATAAAACCAATTTTGGAGTTCATGGAAAGTGACAGTCGACGCCCTAGCTGGCAGGACGTTTCCATCTTCAGTCCTGCAACAAAAAGATACTGGGCTTTATGGAACTCGCTCCATTTACGGAACGGCCTGCTACACCGAAAATGGGAATCTGACGACGGCAAAACATCTAGGTGGCAGTTACTACTTCCCCGATCAAGGATTTCAGATGTTCTGAAAGAAATACATAGTAGTGCGACTGGAGGACATTTTGGTGTCTTGAAAACCCTCAATAAAGTTCGGGAGCGCTTCTTCTGGAGCAAGGCGAAGGATGACGTGGAGAAGTGGTGCCATTCTTGTGACGCCTGTGCTGCTCGTAAAGGACCGAAGAAGAGAAGCAGAGGGAAGCTACATCTGTACAACGTTGGAGCTCCTTTCGAACGAATTGGGATCGACATCCTGGGTCCTCTACCAAGAACTACTGATGGGAACAAATACATTCTTGTTTCCATCGACTACTTCACCAAATGGCCGGAAGCATATCCCATTCCAGATCAAGAGGCTACCACCGTAGCAGAGACTCTAGTCCAACATTGGATCTCGAGATACGGAACACCTTTGCAGATTCATTCCGATCAAGGGAGGAATTTCATCTCTGCTGTGTTTAAGGGCCTATGTCAAATTCTCGGAATTGAGAAAACTAGGACAACACCACTACACCCACAATCGGACGGCATGGTGGAGAGATTTAACCGCACAATCCTGAATAATCTCTCACTTATGGTATCCAGAAATCAACAGGATTGGGACAAGAAGCTACCTTTGTTCCTGCTGGCCTACTGCAGTGCTGTCAACGAGACTACCGGATTTGCCCCATCTCAGATGCTCTTCGGACGAGAGCTTCGGCTACCTTGTGATCTCGTCTTCGGTCGTCCTCCGGATGCGCCTGCATCGCCTGAGGAGTACATCCAGGATCTCCAGGCCCGGTTGGAAGACGTTCATAACTTCGCACGAGAGCGAATCAACATCGCGGCGGAGAAGATGAAGACCAGATACGACACAAGGTCTACTGGACATGAATTCAACGAAGGCGACAAGGTTTGGTTATGGAATCCCATCCGACGGAAAGGCCTTTCACCCAAATTGCAGTCGCATTGGGATGGACCCTACAAAGTCCTTAACCGACTGAATGACGTCGTAGTGAGGATCCAAAAATCACCTAATGCAAAACCTAGGGTTGTACATTATGATCGGTTAGCCCCATACTATGGCCATAGTTCATGAATATTACGTAAACAACCATGGTTGATAACATAAAAGTTGTAGATAATTTTTTTGCTTTTAATGTTTAGTAATATTTCTTGTTATTATTGTGTTTCCTATGTATCTGTTAGTTATTAATTAATGTGAATATTTGTAAACTTGTGATAGAAGTTCGACACCCTTTCTGGGGATTGTACTGCCCGGGACGTGCAGTCTTTAGGAAGGGGGCAATGTTACAAATCCTGTAAATAATAATTATTGTAGTAACGTAACCTGTAAATAGTTTCCCGTAATGAATATACAACCCCTTAACATATGGCTAAAGTATACAACCCCCTATTCTTTTTTTTTTCTTATTTCATTCACTGATTTTATCAATGGAAGTGTAGTTGTAGAACGTTGTAGCATTTTCTGGAATATTTGAGAGATTTCTTTTCGGTGTCTTTAAGCCGTTAGCAATGGATAAACAGTTAGTTTCGATTGATATTTCGAACTGAGAGCATTTTTGCTCTGTTTATAGCGAGGCATTTCGCTGTGTGGTTTTCGTATTTGGAAGTAAATACGTGTGTAAACGTTGAGTTTACGGTGTTGTGTGATAATTGCTTTATTGCTGATGAATAATTTAGCAGTTGTTGACGATCTTTCCTGTACATAGTGTAAATAAATTTCCTGTGCTTTTATCAAGAACTGTGTCTTCATTTCAAGAAAGTGGAAGTCGCACCGAATCCGTTACAATACGAAATTACTATATCAAAATCGTCCTTATACCTTTGCCCTTGTGACGATGTTAAGTTGCCGATCAAAGTTACTGTCATAGAGGAAAATTTTGTAATCTTGAACTAAAAAAGAAGGAGTTTTGTAGGAGTTAAAACCAAAATGAAGGAGTTTGAAGGGCCCTTCAAAAAAAATTTCTGAATAAAGGAGTATTGGAGGAGTTTTGAAGGAGGGTACGAAACCTGAGTATAAATACTCCCATCTTTTGGACTAAAAAAAGGGCTTAATTGTAACACTGAAACATGTGACTACTATTCTTAAGATTAGGTAGTTACATATATTTTTGACCTTCACGTTTATCTTGCTCTTTATTATGGAACAAGTTCATTCAAAACAGTGGTTTAATTACTCTGAGATAATACATGAAACTTTGAATGGAATTTTCATAACTAATTTTTTCAATTACTTCACACAAGAATTGTTTCATAGAGCTTACTTCTGTTGTAGATGGTAAGGAAGAGTTTCTCCTATTGGTTTATCGCTCCTCTATCCTTTGTGATTGCTCTTACTTCTCCCATTTGAAACTACCTGCTCACTTTTGGGTACAGTTTTAATTCAAGACATTATGAAGACAGTGAAACATTGATTTACACTGAGATTTAAAATTTAAAGGAAAGAAAAACCCAATTTTTAGCCCCCCCCCCTCTTTTTTTTATCTTCCTTTTGCATTAAGATTTAAAAAAAAAAAAAAACAAGATGGCAGACACATCTACTATCTTGCCTGGAATACTCATACATTTTTCTCTTTTCATATTCCATGTGCAATACACATGCAACCTTTTTTAATGAAAGAGTCAATAAAATACAGGTAAAATGAACATTTTCTTTTTCCACAATTAATTTTGTTTAGCAAAGACAAGGATACATACATTTTATTCACATCAATGCAACATCTCTATGAGATTCATACTTATTACACATATCTTTAATTTTTAAGTATACATACTTTTAAAACTTGACTAAAATTTTCAACCAGCTGCAACCATTGAGTTGTTTGTTTGGCAAAATTTGTGACACTAATATGTAACTGTTTTGATTCCTGGTCCAACCTTTTTTGATTTAGATATGCTTGAGCAACTCTGCAAATAAATTTAAGAGATATGTAGGAAATAATACAGCAGTTAATCAACATCAAATTTGTTATAAGCAGTCATTTTTTCATTAAAACAAAAGAAAATGTATGATATTAAATACATTTATACTTTCAATCCATACTTAATGAAAATAATAATAATTTTGATGGATAAAACAAGAAAACTTGGAAAGCACACTGTAAGCGAGCCCTAGGTTGGTGGAATGGCTAGAGCGCTGAACTGGGAATCCAAAGATAGCAAGTTCTGACCTCAAAACCGATGTTTGGTTTATTTCCCTTTTACTTTCCTTCCTTTCTCTAAGCGGTAGAAATATGTAAATAGCTTTAATTTGCATTGTTCTCAAATCTTCTTCCCACAGTTTCTGTATAAAAACCCTCTCTCTAGCTGAGAGTTGACAGTTGCAATATTGTAGCCTGATACCTCATTGGTTTCAAATAAAAATGTTTTCACCTCTACAGTGTAGTGTGTACTTAACCTACATGACATTTGGATATTAGGAGATTTAATACATTATTAGGTTAAATATTTAACAACTAATAATAGTACTGTCAAAAGTACAGTAGAACTCTGATTTTACTTGTTGCACTGGACTAGTGAAAAAAAATGCACCAAGTGGGAAAATGTAAAACCATGAGCAGAAGTTAATATCTAAGCATATGGTTCATAAAATTCACGCTTGTCTGATGCACTCGTGAGATAAATGGGTAATATTTACCCATTTGTTAACTAAATTTTTTTCTTGGTTTCTAATCGCAACTAAAAACTGTTACAGAGTTTTAATGCTTTGAATTGATACCCCTTTCCTTCAAGTAAAGAACGCAGTTACTAAGCTTTCACAAATGAGAAAAAAATAGGCTATGATGACGAAATGAACAATTACAGAAACTAATTGAAACTAGCTCTACTTTAAAACCGTGGTCAGATAATGCAAGAGAAGTTGAAATCCTTGGACTCTAAAACCCTATAAGGAGTTAAATCGACCCTTTCTAAATGTGGCAATAAATTTTGTTTTGACGTGCAATGGCGGATTTAAAATATAACAAATGTTGCAATTGCGCGAGAGGCCCCATAACCATAGGGCTACCGAAGGAGTTACAAAAATGCGAATGATAAATGTTTTACAACTTCTGTGATCCCCAAAATGTATTTCGACGGGCCCCAAACTTGTAACTCCGACGAAGCGATACAGAAAAGACTGCATTACTGTGATTCATATTACAAATATCGAAAAATTAAAAATTACCGTCGGTTCAACGGGAATCTAATAAAATGACACAAAAATCGGTTTCGCCATCTCATATTTGTTTCCATGGTCTCCAATTCGGCAATATATCACCAAATGATAGTCAGTCTGAGACGCTATATTAGTTTTCATTGAAATAAGTAATTAATAGCCACAAAAAATGAGTAAACAGGCTTTTCAGAACACCTGATCGAAAACAAAAAGGGAAGTGCACAACTGGAACGTCGGCAGATCCCACATACGAAACTTTAACCTTCTACCGATTATTATTTTTGAGTTATGACTTATGACAGATACATACGTATATCCTGCTGCAAGAAACAACGCAATAGTTAACTTGTTTGGTACCTGAATGTAGTATTAAATACTCTTCTAGGGATGACTAAAAATAGAAATTCATACTGAAATTTAAGTAAATAATTTTATATGAAAACAACAACTCCATTTACTTTGTATTAAAAAGTAAAATAGCAAAGGTCCGTTTTTTTTTTTTTTCAAAAACATCGGCCAATTCCATCGGCTTTTCGATGTTTTTTAAGGCCGATGGGCTGATGTTTCCCGCAAGTTAGCATCGGCCGCCGATGCCGATGGCTAAATTGTTGAACCATCGGCGCCGATGCATCGGTCGAGTCCTACTAAAATACTGTATTTTAGAAAGTAATTAACAACTAGTATTTTGAAGTCAAAATAGTTTTTATGTGCTGCAAGAGAAAAGAAGATCCAGTGATTGGACAATTGGATGGAAACTCTTTCGGCTTACGACTTGCATAAAAAAAGGCAATAAGACAAAACAAAAAAATTTTATAGCGACTTAAAACAGTTTTAAAAAATTCATCCTGAAAAAAAGAATTTGAAAAAAAGTTTTTGTCAGTCCATAGAGAAAATGATTGAAATCTATTTTGAGAGAAACGTGTTAAGTATGTTTGTTTTCTGAAAAAGTGCAACATAAAATCCGGAATATTTAAACATTATTAGTTTCGCAATTTTCACGGCCCAACAGAAAATAATGTCAAAAGCAGGATAACGTATAAAACAGACAGTATAAATTTGGGGTTCCACTGTAAAACAATTATAATTATAAATTACTTTATGTAATGCATATTAACAAAGTAAAACTTTCAACAATAACTGACACATAGGTGGCTCATGGGGGGGACAACTGCCCCCTCACTTCCAAAAGTAAAGGGGCCATGTCTCCCCCCCCCCTTCCAGAGTTAAAAATTAATGATTGATTCAAAATAGAATTTCATATGAAAATTAATTTATTTCATAGAAGTAATAAAATCTAAAAATTCCAAATAATTGAACTTTTCTCATCTTATTTCAAAAGAATGGAACTTTAAAATGGAAGAGAAAAGTCTATGTTTTACATTTGTCCCACACAAATTTTGATGCCATATTCCAAATTTTTAGAAGTTACTTAATTAATAATATTAAAAGCCAGTAATATATATCAACTTTACAACAAAAAAAAATTTTGCTTCAGAAGCCACAACTCCCAAAAGAGCCACACTTCTTTGGATGCACCAGCTGTCTATGAACTGACATAATATTAATAATAAAGAACGGTATGCTCACTTCCCCAGAAGCAGAAACTTTCTAGCCTGTCTGCGACACTATTTTAGGCAGTTGAAAATAATCTACAGCATTCTTAGAAGTTTTATTTTAAGATTTCATAAAATACACAAGTCCCTTGTAAAGGTCAAGACTTAGAAATTATCTTCAATAGTTTATACATGGGTAAACATACAATTCTGTTTTTAGAAACTTAGGCAAGTAATAGTCTTGTCTCTTTCCATCTTGCGAATGACCAAACATGGCACCCACGCGAAAAATTCATGATTATAAATAGATTTTTGAATTTGTTACGTGAAAGTAGTAACAAATTCAAAATCCTTAAAAAACTACAATTAATATGAAATAGTCAGTTTTTAGCACATTGGTTTCCAAAGCTATGAAGATAAAATAATATTCTAAAGATAAAATTTTGCATTTTTCAAGGCAATAATTAAGAATTATACGAAAAAAATGACACATTTTGCATACTTTTCTTCAGTTTGCATTGCAATAAACATCCAATTCCATTTATGAAAACGTACTGTCCGACCGTCATGAGAAAAGCCCCTGCCGAAGTGTCTTGGCCTGTCTGTTGCTATAACAACGAGGCGCGTCTTATTTTCAAAAGGGAAGCTTAATGTTGGAAAAACCCGTATGACTGCTCAATGCGAGAGGACGAGTGGCGAAATGGCGCCAAAAAACTCCTCCTGCTAACCGTCGAAGAAAATGAACGAATTTTGTTTCTATGGCAGTAGACGGGCTCAGACTTAACGGCGGGAGCTGTTCTAGTGAAAGACAGACAGTAGACCTATTAAAGTGTCTTGCGTACCAAGCTAACATCTTGGGAATGACCAAACATGGTGACTACGCCAAAAATTAAGATGCAAATTTCTGAATTTTTTGCAAAATATAATTACAAAATAAAAATCCTCATGAGATGAACATTTTTTTGTGCTTTTGCGCCCAAAGCAATGAGGATAAGGTGAAAATTTAGAGATATTTTCATTAGTTTCCAGTTAAATAAAACATCCAATTCTGCTTTGTTTTTGAAAACATAGGCGACTGTTTTTCAAGCTGAAATGCTGAAGCATCCATCACCTTTCCAGTCAAAAAAAGATCTTTGCCAAGTTGAATTTCTCTTTAGTTTCTTTTGTTTATTTATTTTTTCTATCTTTCTTTCTATTTGTTCTTTGAAAAAATTGTCTGCAGGCTTCTGAAAAATCTGCGACGCACGTCTCACGTCTCGCAGTTTCTGCTACCGGGCTGACTTCCAGATCACTAATACAAATGTGACGACCAGCAACAGGCTCTTGGCCCAGCTAGGCTGGTCCTAGTCAATTTATTAGTCCCCAATGAAGATCAATGGCCCTCTTAAAGCTATCCACCCACTTGCTCATTACCACCTCTTCCGGTAAGCTGTTCCAAGTGCCCACTACCCTACTAAAGTAGTAGTTTTTCCTTATTTCCAGGTTAGCCTGTACAAATAACATTTCAAATAAAACATACTAATACACAATTATCTAACTCTGCATAAGAATCTTTTGTAACATTTAGACACACATTTTTTATGTCAGATATTTGGATTTAACTACAACCCTAATCCTATCATACTTACCTCATTTGTAGAGTTTACACCAGTCAGATTTGAATTGTACGTATAAGCAATGGCTGAAGCTCTCTATTTTTATACTGCATCATGTCTTTTCGAATCTTTTCATGTCATCATCAAATTTACTTAAAAAGGAAAACTAAACTTATAATCTATAAATCTCTTATCAGACCTGTACTCACATACTCCTCAGAAACCGGGACATTGACACAAAACGATGAAAAGGCCCTTGATGTCTTTGAATGCCACATTTTAAGGGCCATCTTTGGAGGAAAAGAGGTTGATGGTATTTGACACAGGTGCTAATACAGAGCTGTATCATGCTTTTAAAAAACCTGATGTGGTCAAATTCATAAAAATTCAAAGATTCAAATGGGCTGGCCACGTTATAAGACTAAATAAAGAACGATCAACAAACATTTTTTTGGCTAAACTTACAGGAGTTAGTACAAGGGGTCGACATAACCTCAGATGGGTTGATTGTATTGATAAGGATTTTTCTACTATAAAAGTCAAAAATTGGCAAGCCTTGGCCAAAAAAAAGAGATGCCTGGAAGAAAATTGTTGAGAAGGCCAGGGCCCACCCAGGGCTTTCGTGCCACTGAGGAAGGAAGGATTATGTCTTTTAATATTATTTAAATTAACATATTTGTTAGTATTCACAGGATTCGTTATATAGTTGAAGCATTAGAATTGACATTTTAGCTCAAAATATTAGTGAAGCAAAAAGCTCAGATTCGACATTAGCACAAATGAATATGCTGACACACATTTATTTGCGTTAAGCATAGTATCAGGTTTATTGATGTGTGGAGTAAATGTAAACACGATTGGAATGCTAGGGATGGCCTGCATCTGAGCTCTACGGGGGTCAAAATGGTTAGTGGTTTGGTTTTAGAGGATTCAGAACCAAAAAACTAAGTTGGAATGGGGGGCATGCTTTAAGAAGCAGAATTCGAATGGGTACTAACTATTGGGATTTTAGTAGAAACGGAAATAGGGTGGCTAGTAAGAGAAAAGATTTTAGCAATTGGGATTCAAATAATCGCACAGCATTAAATAAAGGTAAGATGGGCTTACTTAAGGTTTTTTATACAAATGCTCGTAGTATTAGGAACAAGATGGAAGAATTGAAAAGCATAACAATAGACGAGAGGTTGGATATTATTGGAGTTACCGAGACATGGGCTACCGAAAGTGATGATGATTTATTATCTATTGCTGGGTATAATTGGTTTAGACAAGATAAAGTAAAAGAGGTGGTGGGGTTTTATTTTATGTCAGACACACTTTAACTTGCAATGAATTGGAATTAATGATAAACCTAATGAGATTGATATGATTTGGCTGGAGTTGATGAGCAATAAGGGCAATAAACTACGTTTAGGGAACATTTATAGGCCACCCAACTTAAGCCAGGGTCAAGATGAACAGATGTTTAGTATTATTAGTGACATTTCAAGCAAGGGGTCAGTCATTATAATGGGAGATTTTAATTTTCCAGGAATTGATTGGAATAATTTTTACCATAGTAATAGCAGAGAAGAGAAATTTTTGAAAGTAATTGGTGACTGTTTTTTTAGATCAAATTGTAACTCGGGGTACTCGACAGGACGTGATTTTGGATCTAGTTTTCTGTGATATGGAAGGTTATGTTCAGGGGTTATGTGTAGGGGAACACATTGGAGACAGTGACCACAACAGTATTAGGTTTGGGATTACATTTGATACGCACAAAGTAGAGAATTTTAGGTTTGTGCCCAATTTCAGAAATACTGATTTTGTGGCACTTAGGCAGAGTTTGAAAGCAGTTTTTTCTTCTGGATTGGACAATAGCGATGTGAATCTTCAGTGGGCAGAGTTTAAGGAAAAGCTAGCGAAAACGGTTGGGGATTATGTTTCTTTTAGGAGAAAGGGTGTCAACACTAAAATTTGGCCAATGTGGTTCTCCAGGGAAACTAAAGACGCTCTAAATTACAAGCAAGCTGCTTTTCATAGGTTTAGAGAAACTGGTCACAGTGCAGATAGGCTCCAATATTGTAAGGCAAGGCGTAAATTTAAGTATTTGGTACGGATTCAGAAAAGAGAGTTAGAGCAAAGACTGGCAGATAACATAAACAGGAATCCCAAGAGGTTTTTTGCATACGCTAATTCAGGGAAAGTTCGAAATAGTCATATTGGGCCACTGGTTGATGAGCACAGATTTTAATTAAGGACGATAGTGATATTGCTAATGTTCTTAATAACTTTTCGAGTGTTTTTAACGATAACTGTATCTCAACAGTTGATACCAACAAGACACAAGCTATAGTACAGCTTGAGGACTTTGTATTTTCCAGGGATAACGTTTTACTTCATTTGAAAAATATTAAAGAGACTAAGGCTCCGGGACCTGATAATATTTATCCAAATATTTTAGTTGAATGTGCAGAGGAATTAGCAGATGTAATCGTAAATATTTTCAATGCTTCTTAAAGCTCGGGGACAGTGCCAGAGGACTGGAAAGCTGGCTAACCAGGGTTGGCTTTCTGCCGGCAGAAACTGGTTTCTACCCTGCCGGTGGCAGAAACTGGTTATAACCGGTAAAAACCGGCAGAAACTGGCAAAAATTAAAAAAGCATCTTTATCAATTCAAGTAATTACAAAATGATATTTATTTAAGTAAACTAAAGAATGTAATTCCATTTCATCATTGTAAAAAAATTAAACTCATTGCCCTTTATTTAGTTTGATCAGAAAGAGATTTGTTTAACTGCTGATGCTTGTAACATTTGGATTAATCTAAAGGATGAGAATCTTATGAGCACGTAAGAAAAAGAAGTTACAGATTTAAACAAGCAGTTACTGGTTGTCATTTGCTAGCTTATACGCGTCATCTAAAATGCTTGGGATTAAAATTATCATGTGCTCAAGAAGAAAATGCCAGAATTTTACTTGCCAATAGCAACCTCGATTTTCTACCTAATATCACAGCTTTACAAAACAAATTGACCCTATTTCCCAAAACTTATTTTTCCAGTCAAGTTTTAAAACCACTCCAGTTACTACATAGTGGACCAGTTTAAAAAATATATACAATTGAAGAAAGTTTCATGAATCTTTGCTTGATCCTTGATGGCATTGCCATCTAGTTCTTCTGTTGCAAGAGTATTCTGTTATTTCTCCTCTATTCATATTAAATTAAGAAATCATTTATATTTTCAATCCACCTTTTCTTAGAGACAGCTGCAGAGTGCAAAAAACATAATGTTTGATTTTTAACGATATTGTAATTAAATTGTGCTTTGGCTAACATTTCATTATTTTCCTGTGCTAAATTCCTATTGGGTATCAAAGATTTCTTTTATGTCATTTTTTGAGTTTTTACCAGTTTCTGCCACAAATGTGGCAGAAAGGGGTTTTTGCCATGCCGGTTTTAACCGGTTTCTACCAGTGGTTTTAACCACCTCGGCAGAAACTTGCCAACCCTGTGGCTAACATTACACCGCTCTTCAAGAAAGGGTCTAAAGGGAGTGCGGGAAATTATAGACCTGTGAGTCTATCTTCGGTGGTTTGCAAAATTTTTGAAACATTGATAAAAATTAAGATAGTAAATTTTCTAGAGACTAATAATCTATTGACTAGTTTTCAGTACGGTTTCAGGAAAGGTAAGTCTTGTGCAACTAATTTATTACATTTCTATGACAAAGTTATCATGGCTTTGGACAATAAGAAGCCTGTAGATGTTGTTTACATTGATTTTCAAAAAGCTTTCGATAAGGTACCGCATGTTGCTCTACTTTGTAAATTAGCTGATATAGGAATAGGAGGGAAAACTTTCATTTGGATAAAAAACTGGCTGACCGGAAGGAAACAAAGGGTAGTTGTAAGTTGAAATTATTCTAATTGGAGTGAGGTTTTAAGCAGGGTTCCTCAAGGATCAGAGTCTTGAGCAAAGAAGAGACCGAGGAGACATGATTCAGTTGTTTAAATTTATTAAAATGAAAGATGTTACGGGGCTGAAGTTTAGCACTGAAAACAGGACAAGGGGTCATTGTTTTAAGCTATTTAAATCTCAGGCTAACATGGATGTTAGGAAAAATTATTATTTTAGCAGGGTAGTGGAACCTTGGAACAGTTTACCGGAAGAGGTGGTAATGAGCAAGGGAGTAGATAGTTTTAAGAGGGCCATTGATCTTCACTGGGGATTGTAAATTGACTAGGACCAGTCTAGCTGGACCCAGAGCCTGTTGCTGGTCGTCACTTTTGTATTTGTATTTGTATTGTAAACTGAAATAATAAGTGATTTCCTAATATTTACCAATTCAAATAACAAGAAAATAAAACATTGACATAAAATTATGCTTTTACAAAATAAAAGTAATTCATAGCTTTGTGTTGATGAAATATTTCACATGAATAAACTACACAATTGAATGAAATTCTTTGGGTCTCAGATATATAGCTAAGATTAATTTTTTGAAGTTCATCCTCAAAGCCTAGTTTTTTTTTTTTTTTTTTTAATTAATCATACATACCCAACATTCAAATGATCTACTAGAGCTGAAGTTAAAGTACTTGCAGCAACAACTGCTTCCTTTTTCTTCTTTTCTAAAAGATATAGGAGAAAAAAAATTAGTCTGAATATTAACATCTTAAAATAAATTTTCATTTTTTTGGAATATGAAAAAAATAAATAATCAATTTAATTAGAATTGCTTGATAAGGATTAAATAACAATACTTTATCATTGATATTCTAAAACTCGGGTTCAAGCCGGTCATTTCGAATTTTTTCAGGGGGGGAGGACAAAAATGGCATATAATCAATGCAAATTATTAAAACAGGGATAAGATTTTTTTCCCAAAAGGGAAAATTCTCCAATCTGGATTATCCAACTGGAAGAAAATAACTATTGATAAAGCTGGTTATTAAAAACACTTAACTACCTTTAATAAAGACAATTTTGTTTAGATAATTACGAAAAAATGTTTAAAATTTTAGATTAATAAAAGATTGTACAATGTACATCTTATGCTTATCTTTTCACTTTCACTTGCTATCAACCTGCTTCTAAAACTACATGTTTGTATTTTCACAACCATTCTTGATCCTTGCCTTCGGAAACTCATGTTGGAGCTTCCCTGAGCTTTATACGTCAATTTGCTTTTAAAATTAAAAAAAAAAATTGTTGTTGCATTTAATTGAGAATTTTTTTCGTGTAACCCACTTTTATGCACATTTTTTCCAACACTTCAAAATTTAAAAACTAAGATTCCAGTATTTCTATTAAAAACACCAGGATTTTCAAAGTATACAAGAAAGATTCTCCCGCCCCCTACCCCTGACGTATCATGTACAAATATTTCAATCTTGGATTTAGTCAATTAAAACCAAAATAGTTTACAAGAAAAAGATTAATGTAATATGAGGGCCATACCATTTTATGGAACGGGACATTTAGAGTAGTTTTTGCTCCATAAATGCAAATAAAAGCTAGAAATTTTATTTTTATTAGCAAGAGTAGGGATTTGTCATGAGATGAGAGGTAGAACATAAAAAGTTATATTGTTTTTGCAGAAAATAATTGAGGGTTATGCAATTAAATGCCTGTGATAAAATGGGACTCATACGTGTTGGTTCTGTCAGACATTTTAATGCATAATTCTTCAATGATTTCCATCAAAATAATTAACTTATGCTTTACACCACTCTCATGACAAGTCCTTACTGTTGCTATCAAAAATAAAAATTTTAGCTTCTTTTATTTGTATTTACGGAACAAAACCTTCCGACAATAATACTCCAACTGTCCCGTTCCATCACATGGAATAGCCCATAAGACCTTTCATTTACATTTTCAGCAAGTTTAGAGAGACCAATTTTTCACCTACATAGACAATAGTCTGTGTAAATGTTAAGCATAAAGCAAATCTCTAAAATGATAAAAAGTACTCATTTAAATTTTTAAGAATTAAAAGTTAAATAGAGAAAATGCAGATATTTAATTTTAAAAAATGTTTTGAAAAATCTAATTTTCACTGGCCCAAAATGTTTTAAAGTTAAAAACCCCCGGTTTAAAAGTTGTCATTGAAAAGATTAACATGTTTTTCTTTTCCTTAAGACAGTACAAAAACATTTTGAGTAAAATATTATTTGTACCTAATTCTTCTCGTTTCACAGCTTGTTTTGATTGATGTTCTTTAACTAAGCTCGACAACATTGTAATAAAAAGAAATATTAAACAAATTCTAAGATTTATATACTTATGTATCTTCAATAACAATTCGTAATATAAAGCAAACATTCAATGAAGATTTTTATATGCATTCACTGCACGGAGCAAAATGTACAGCATAAAAGTTTTGAAGAAGTTGCGGGGGGACAATAAGAACTGAAACTTCGAGAGATATGCATTCAGGTATGTTTCAAATTATTGGAGGAAGAAAAGAGGATGTGAAAAGAGCAGTTAAACACTCAAAATGTTGAAAAGTTAAGCTGTAAACACACAGACCGAAAACCGACACCCAAATCATTTGACGAACATTACTGTTGCCATTAAATGTGTAGAAAATTATTGAATTAGCTGCAAGTTAGGCGAAGCCGACTGTGATGTCAAAAATATTAATATTTTAACTTTAAGTTTGTCCATTCGCAACTCCAGAGCTCGAATACGCTACCTTGCGGTGATTAACAATACTGCCGAAAAAGGTAAAACGCTCCATTCCACGTGTTTTCTTTGGGATAAATTACAGGTTTCGGACAGTTTATGGTGTAATGTAATTTCAGAAGAATAGAAAAGAAAGCTTCTTACAAACACGATGAAAAATTACTACCAGTCACAAAGCGTCAAAGCAAGTTATAAGTTACGGCATTAGTTTGTTTTACCTTTTTCGTCCGCCATTAGACTGTGGCTGCAGGGCCTCCTATAGTTCATTGGTGTTGCGAATAAAATGAATTTATAAATGGTAATAATTTTTTCATGTTAATAAGATTTAGTCAGACACTACACCACGTTCCAGAGTCCCTAGTACCGGCCCGTACTTATGATTTGACCGGTTGCATGGAGGCCTGCGCGCTCTGAGCGAAACGTAGGTCTTCCATTTATCAATATTGTTGCTGTTTATTATTTTTAAACTTTTATGCCCCTTCTCGAAGAAACTGTTCATAATTCCTTGTTCAATATTACAAATTGTACATGAGATGATGGTTTCACAACGCAGCTTCCTAAAAATAAGGTAGGAATAGAAGCGGCGGCGGCTACATCTGCAACCCGTGGGAGGTAGGACATAATAGAGTCCCTATATGAAAACGTTTTCATATAGGGACTCTAGGTCATAACCTCATAACCCGACTCATAAATGCACTAAAAACATTTGTAAGCATCCGGGCCCGGATCTGAGTAGCCGTAGACCTTACAGTGAAAAAGAAACTAGCTCTATGACTTATTAATGTTATGACTTATTAATGGGAAAACTTCGTGGCAGGTTTACAAAACTCAATTCATGATAGTGGCGGAAGCGAACGGATGGAACTCTGCTACCAAGGCCTGCCATCTTGCAGCATCCCGGAGAGGTGGCGCAGCGGACATTCTTCAGACCCTTCCGGACAGCCAGCGCCTGGATTTCGCCGCCCTCACATCTGCGTTGGAGCTTCGCTTCGGTGAGAAGTGCCAGAAGGATTTCAGCCGACTCCAGTTGAAGTCCTGTTTCCAGAAAACCGGGGAAACCCTGCAAGAGCTAGCGGCGGACGTCGAGAGACAGTCTCATCTTGCTTTTTGCGACTGTCCTGCGGATGTTCGAGACAATTTGGCACTCAACAACTTCATCGACGGAGTTCGGAATCCTGAAATCCAGAAAGCCCTCCGGATGGCGGATGTAAACGACCTGAAATCTGCTTTGGTGTATGCGATGAGATACGAGGCCGCCCAAGGAGCAGCCCGTGTGGATCGCCACCCCATCCGGACTCTGGAAGCTGATGAGTCTGATTCCAGGTCGTCCCATCTCGCTGAACTTGAGAGACAACTCGGTGACTTGGCAAGACATCTGAACAGCATAACAGCCCAAAAGAAACAAGAGCAGAAGTGCTGGAAATGCGGTACTGAAGGGCACCTGCGAAGGAGTTGTCCGGCTCGCCAAGCTACGCGAGGGAAGGAAATCACCCCCACCAGAGCTCTGCAGATTTCCTCTACTAGTAGTGGCAGTGATGGACTTTTCATTTACGCATATGTAAATGGGAATCCTTGCAAACTGATTGTCGACACTGGAGCCAATGTGACAATCGTTAGGACAGATGTGGCTCGTGAATTTGGATTAAAACTGTTGTGGACATCGCCACGCGTAAGTCTCCAGACTGACAGGTGACAAAATTGAGATTGAGAGTAAAGTGGACTTGGAAATAGTGTTTGGAAATGCCATTTACCATCATGCGGCATTCGTTGCTGATATCACGAATCCCTTCATTCTCGGATTGGACTTTTTAAAGAAATACGACTTCACCCTGGACTTCAAGACTAATGAACTGCACTCGATGAGAGAAGACATAGCCGTCTTCAACGCTAAAAATGATGTAAAATCCGCTCATCAAATAATAGCCCAAACAGATTTATCGATTCCCTCAAGGTCAGAATCATTAATACCTGGCTCCATTGAAGAAAGCAATAGTTTTCGATTTGGACTCATTGAATACCCTAATCTAAGCAATAACCTAAAAAGAGTGCTCGTAGCATCTACGCTTGTGGACCTTTCTAAGGATGTAATTCCTGTGACAGTCGCCAACGTGAGTGAAAGGCCAAGGAATATCCGGAAAGGTGAAGTGTTAGCAACTTGTACTCCAGTAAACTGCATCATTAGAAGAATCAATTCCCACGAGACTGTGTCTTCTGTTTCATCCTTATCGAAAGATCAAAGAACTGCTGCGGAACAATTGGTGGATAACTTCAAGCATCTGTTTTCATCTACATCGGAGGATGTTGGCCGTACGAATTTAACGCAGCATAGGATTTACACTGCAGAACACCCCCCTATTAAACAGCATCCAAGACGACTACCATTCGCCAAGAAGGAAGAAGTTGAGACCCTCCTGAAAGAGATGAAGGAGAATGATGCAATCGAACCCTCATCCAGTCCTTGGGCTTCTCCCATCGTCTTAGTCCGCAAGAAAGATGGCTCCACCAGATTTTGTGTCGATTACCGACGGCTGAATGAAATCACCAAGAAAGACAGTTACCCTCTTCCACGGATAGACGACACCTTGGACACTCTTTCCGGACACAAGTGGTTTTCGACCCTGGACTTGACGAGCGGCTACTAGCAGGTTGAGATACACCCTGAGGACCGAGAGAAGACAGCGTTTACAACTGGACAAGGCTTATGGCAATTTAAAGTGATGCCCTTCGGCCTCTGCAATGCACCAGCTACGTGTGAGCGTCTTATGGAGACAGTGTTAAGAGGACTTTCCTACGAATCCTGTCTGGTCTACTTAGACGATATCAACATCGTGGGACGCAGCTTCGAAGAACATCTGGAAAATCTTAGGAAGGTGCTGCAAAAGCTTAAGGAAGCCAATCTGAAGTTAAGCCCGTCCAAATGTAATTTGTTCCGCCGGGAAGTGAACTACCTTGGTCACATCATCTCTTCTGAAGGTGTACAAACCGATCCAGAAAAGGTATCTGCGGTCAAGAGTTGGAGTCGTCCCGAAAACATCCATCAGCTTCGAAGTTTCCTGGGGCTCTGCACGTACTACAGGAAGTTTGGAAAGGGTTTTTCCAACATTGCACGACCTTTGCATAAGCTGACGGAGAGCAAGCAAAAGTTTGAATGGCCCAAAGAATACGAAGATGCATTTCTACGACTGAAGGAGGCTTTAACATCAACGCCTATCCTCAGCCTGAAAAATCCTTCATCCTATACACTGATGCGAGCAACGAGGGCATCGGAGCTGTTTCATCCCAAGAAATTGACGGAAATGAACATGTCATCGCTTACTGGAGCAAATGCTTATCAAAGACGGAGCGAAATTACTGCGTCACCAGAAAGGAGTTACTGGCCATAGTGAAAGCTGTAGAACACTTCCATCATTACCTCTACGGCCGAAAATTTCTGCTTCGGACAGATCATGCCTCGTTAACTTGGCTTTTGAACTTCAAGAATCCAGAAGGCCAGATAGCCAGGTGGATACAGCGGCTCCAGGAATATGACATGGAGATCAAGCACCGAAAAGGGTTGTCTCACGGTAATGCAGACGCTTTATCAAGGAGACCCTGTCCTGAGAACTGCAATTATTGTTCCCGAATCGAGAAGCAGTATGGAACGCCTAGCCGTACTGCCTATCAGGTGACAGTGACTTCAACATCATCAGAACCTGATCCATGGAGTGACGACAAAGTTCGAAAAGATCAACTTTAAGACCCCGACATAAAACCAATTTTGGAGTTCATGGAAAGTGACAGTCGGCGCCCTAGCTGGCAGGACGTTTCCATCTTCAGCCCTGCAACAAAAAGATACTGGGATTTATCGAACTCACTCCATTTACGGAACGACGTACTTTACCGAAAATGGGAATCTGATGAGAGCAAAACATCTAGGTGGCAGTTACTACTTCCCCGATCAAGGATTTCACATGTTCTGAAAGAAATACATAGTAGTGCGAACGGGGGACATTTTGGTGTCTTGAAAACCCTCAATAAAGTTCGGGAGCGCTTCTTCTGGAGCAAGGCGAAGGATGACGTGGAGAAGTGGTGCCATTCTTGTGACGCCTGTGCTGCTCGTAAAGGACCAAAAAAAAAGAAGCAGAGGGAAGCTACATCTGTACAACGTTGGAGCTCCTTTCGAACGAATTGGGATCGACATCCTGGGTCCTCCCTCTACCAAGAACTGCTGATGGGAACAAATACATTCTTGTTTCCATCGACTATTTCACCAAATGGCCCGAAGCGTATCCCATTCCAGATCAAGAAGCTACCACCGTAGCAGAGACTCTAGTCCAACATTGGATCTCGAGATATGGAACACCTTTGCAGATTCATTCCGATCAAGGGAGGAATTTCATCTCTGCTGTGTTTAAGGGCCTATGTCAAATTTTCGGAATTGAGAAAACTAGGACAACACCACTACACCCACAATCGGACGGCATGGTGGAGAGATTTAACCGCACAATCCTGAATAATCTCTCGCTTATGGTATCCAGAAATCAACAGGATTGGGACAAGAAGCTACCTTTGTTCCTGCTGGCCTACCGCAGTGCTGTCCACGAGACTACCGGATTTGCCCCATCTCAGATGCTCTTCGGACGAGAGCTTCGTCTACCTTGTGATCTCGTCTTCGGTCGTCCTCCGGATACGCCTGCATCGCCTGAGGAGTACATCCAGGATCTCCAGGCGCGGTTGGAAGACGTTCATAACTTCGCAAGAGAGCGAATCAACATCGCGGCGGAGAAGATGAAGACCCGATACGACACATGGTCTACTGGACATGAATTCAACGAAGGCGGCAAGGTTTGGTTATGGAATCCCATCCGACGGAAAGGTCTTTCACCCAAATTGCAGTCGCATTGGGATGGACCCTATAAAGTCTTTAACCGACTGAATGACGTCGTAGTGAGGATCCAAAAATCACCTAATGCAAAACCAAGGGTTGTACATTATGATCGGTTAGCCCCATACTATGGCCATAGTTCATGAATATTACGTAAACAACCATGGTTGATAACATAAAAGTTGTAGATAATTTTTTTGCTTTTAATGTTTAGTAATATTTCTTGTTATTATTTTATTTCCTATGCATTATTGGTTATTATTTAATGTGTGTAATTGTGAACTTGTGATAGGAGTTTGGCACCCTTTCTGGGGATTGTACTGCCCGGGACGTGCAATCCTTAGGAAGGGGGCAATGTTACAAATCCTGTAAATAGCAATTATTGTAGTAACGTAACCTATAAATAGTTTCCCGTAATGAATATACAACCCCTATACATTCGGCTAAAGTATACGATCCCCCTATTTCTTTTTTGTTCATTGATAAAATTTGATAACGGTCTACTATTTTCCAGAAGCGTTTGGAATCTTGTGGAATATTTGAGAGATTTCTTTCGATGTTTATAAAAGCGTCCCGCGTGATAAAAAGTTCAGTTTCGATTGAGAATTTGTACTGAGAGTGTATTAGCTCTGTTTATTGCGAGGCATTTCGCTGTGTTGTTTTTGTATTTGGAAGTAAATACGTGTGTAACCGTTAAGTTTACGGTGTTGAGTGATATTTGTTTAATTGCTGATGATTAATTTAGCAGTTGTTAACGATTTCTTCTGTACATAGTGCAAATAAATTCTCTGTGTTTTTTAATCAAGAACTGTGTCATCCTTTCAAGAAAGTTGGAAGTCGCGGCGGATCCGTTACAATACTTTTACTACTATGCTTAGCACGGCCGTATAGTTAACTGAAACTTTAGTTTAAGTTTTGGTTCAGCTTCAGAAACCATTAAGCAGTTTTGGTTAAAGAAAACTCAAATTTAGTTTTGATTTGGACTTAGAATGGAGTGGAAAAAATCAAAACTCAATAGCTTTTATTTTCAGACAGTAAAGTTACATTGCAAAAAGATGGGAAATCATACTTATTTTTCTTCCTAACAATATCAATCATGTTTGAAAGTCAATAATTACAATTATTATTTCAAGTTTCAAAGGCAATCTAAAATAGAAAATGTAATTGTTATGATTAGACACACGTAACCCAATAGTATTGGTTACACGACGATTTGACTTATTACTGGGGTTTGACCAAGAAAACTCTCAGTTATTAAAAAAAGGGTTTTTTTTTCTCATTAAACTTATCTTTACATGTAAGTGTAAGTAGAAAAAGATGTGTATATTGCATATATTTCTTAATGCTTAACCCTTTATATGTTATAAAAAAACAGAGCTATTAATATTCATAAAAAAATCAAATTTTCCATTTTTTCCAATTTTTCCAGAAAAAAACCGGAAAAAAAAAGTTTTTTTCCACCACTTCAAAATTTCCGGAAATTTTACATCTCTATTCATACTTAAGAATAAACAAAAAGCAAACTAGATTAAAGGCATGTTTTTGCTTTATTAAAATTTGTAAAAAATAGTTTCATACTCCTGTGAGGGGTAACTACCACCTCCCCCTTACCCCTTCCGAAAAATTACTGGTTAAACCTTTTAGAGAAAGCTAAAAACCTGCAGATTCTCTTTCCGTGGATTTGGTTGGAAAAATAGGAGGAATGACAAAAAAAAAAAAAAAAAAAAGTGATTAAGTAGTTTTAAAGCATTTTGTTTTCACCTATGGACAAGAGCAGCAAACGATTTTCACTTTACTCTCTCCCCATCTCTTGCCTCTCACATGTCACACGATATTGCATAAAAAAAATTTCTTAAAAAATGCGTGATATATCACACTTCTCTTCTCATTACTCCCCCCCCCCCGTCCTTGACACAAACTCATAATTTCACAAGGTCCCCCCCCCCCACCCATAAAATGTGACCCTATTTGTGGACGATCCCAAAGAGTATCTTCACACCTTGAACATAGAAGGAAAAAAAATACCTTAGATTTCTGCTCAACAGCATCTGATAGATGAAGAGGAGAGTATAACGCTATTGATTCGAGTGGTAATTAAAGCATTACAAGAATCTGTCAGCAGCTCGAGAATAGGAAATTTTCAACGAATAATTGCTAAAATACAGGAACAGTAACAGAATATAACCTAGAAAATTGCGGTGAAGCAGAACTTAAATGTAAATAGTTCGTAATATAATTGCGATTTTGTTATCCGTTGGATTGGGTAACTTACCTAACCAAAAATACAGTACCGATATTTTTTTTCTAAACGTGCTAGTGGAATACTGGCATTTTTATTTATTTATTTTTCCGAAATGGAAAAAGAGCATACTTAGTTTGTTTCATTTTCATATTTCATGGTTGAATACGAAAAATGCATAATATAACTAGTATGTTGTGGCCATCACGAAGCTTTCTTCTATATTTTTCTTTTTTTATCTGATCCCTCCCCATGCTTGATGAGGAAGCAATATTCAAAAAAAAAAAAAAAAAATTACATATGCAAAAACTTGACGACCATCCCAATGTCTGAATTATTGCAAAAGCAAAGCAAAGAGCGAAAATTGAAAGTTATTTTAAAAGCCTTGCTTAAATTAATTACAAATATTTCACTTGTTAACAAACATAAGATGGCAACAGTTAAAAATTTTAAATCATTGAGAAAATATTTCCGATAATTTCCATACAATTCGGAACTCCAGCGCTCGAATACGCTACCTTGCGGTGATTTACAAAACTGCAAATGAAACTAAAACATTGCCACGTTGCGTTCCACGTGTGTCTGTTGACGTAAATACAGGCAGTTTGTTCTGAGTATTTATTAACGCAATCGATGTGTCTTAGTTTGCTTTCAGCTACAGAAATTAATTCGTCCCTTAGTAGTATTTTCGAGCTTCTCAAAGTAATGTTAGTTTTCATTATTTCCTTAATAATTGGTGAAAGCGAAAATTCTGGATTGACAAACTTGGATAACGTTATACAAGGTAAAAATTTTTATTGTTTTGTATGAATTTGTAAGAATATGGGGTTTTTTTTAATCTTAAATTAATTAAACTTACCATATTTTACAGCAGCATTTAGTTGGAATGGACAGTATGCAAAATATTTTCTTGAATATATTATCGTAGAACGAAATGAATAACCGAGAAAGAATTTACTTTATTCCTTTTATTCTCAGCTGAAAGGTTTCGCCAAGTTTGTTTAGCGTTATAGTTTTAGTATTGTGCGAGCAAAGTAGCCTTGGCGAGATTTCGCGTTTTTAGTTAAACCATTTTTAATTTTTATCATGAGTGGAATAAAATGGTAGTAAGATTACAGAATTCGATAAGTGAAAAGAGATAATGGTCAATCAACTGAAAAGAAAACTACCACCATATATCCGTGAGAATTTTGTTGATGATTTGCATAACATGACACAATTAAATCGTAACTCAGAAATTAGAAAAATCGAAACAGAAAATTTTTAAATTAACCGATTCGGGAATTCGAGAGAAATAACTCAGCTACAAATGGAAAACAATAAGCGCTAGTCAAGCAAGTCAAAAAAGTATCATCTTCTTTCGATAACAATTTGTAATGTCATATTGAATTTTCTAGCATTAATTGTTATTCTTGTCAGGCCACAATTATTATTTAGTTTTATCAAAAATTGATAAATATCGAATTCAACATCGTGGAAATAGCTGCTTAGAACTACGAACTACGTAGTTTGCATTAATTTTTGACGTTTAGTAATGCTTCTTGAATTCTCATTTCTTTCTACGTGGGCCAGAATATCCACAAGACTTTGAAAATTAATTTAAAAAGAATAAAGCGAAAAAATCATACGTACGAACAAAAATCACAACACTTTTAGCATTTTCTTCGTTACCATGTGCGTTTGTTTTAGTTTTTAAGTCCGCCATTAGACAGTGACTTCAGTGTCCCCTATAGTTCGTTGGAGTTGCGAATTACTAGTATGTTGTGGCCATCACGAAACTTTCTTCTATATTTTTCTTTTTTTTTCTGATCCCTCCCCATGCTTGACGAGGAAGCAATATTCCCAACAAAAACGAAATTACACATGCAAAAACTTGACCACCATCCCAATGTCTGAATTATTGCAAAAGCAAAGCAAAGAGCGAAAATTGAAAGTTATTTTAAAAGCCTTGCTTTAATTAATTACAAATATTTTATTTGTTAACAAACATAAGATGGCAACAGTTAAAAATTTTAAATCATTGAGATAATATTTCCGATCATTTCCATACAATTAAAATCACGAGAAATACGCAGACGACAATCTATTACGATTTATCTTTCTTATTGTTGCATTAATAAAACTATTTTTATTCGCTAAAAAATAATGATAATAAAAATAAATCAGCACCTCTTGGCGCGATTGGCGCCAAAATTGAACCAAAGCCTGTTTACATATGGATTCACATATATTCCAAATTTCAACCAGAACGTAGCATTACTTCTTGAGATAGTGCACTCACAATGGAAGAAGAGAACGGGCGATTGCGCTACCCCCTTTTTAGCTGTTGACACCAAAACAAAATCAGCTCTTATACCTACTAAGGGCTACTTGCCGATAAATTTTTCTTTCATTCCGTTCATTATTTCTTGAGATACAGCAGTCACAATTGACGACAAAAAACGTTCTATAGCTCAACCCCCGTTTGAGTTATTGACACCAAAATTGAATCAGCACCTGTTCCTGTTAATGGCAACATATGGACCAAATTTTGTTTGATTCCGCCAGTTACTTCCTGAGGAATAGCAATCACGCGTAACTCAAAAAACGTCCCATTGCTCCACCCCCTTGGAGGAATTCGCGCCAAAAACCAATGGGCACAAGTTCACATAGGGGCACATATGTGTACCAAGTTTCGTTCGATTTCATGCGGTAGTTTTTGCTGTAGAGCGGCCACAAAAAACTGGTCACACACAGACGTGACACACATACACACACACATACACACACACACACACACACACACATACACACAGACAGACAGACATTTTCCAAAAATAGTCGAAATGGACTCAGCACACCTCAAAACGTTCGAATCCGTCAAAATTCGAATTCGAAAATTTGCACGAATCCAATACTTTCTTCTATATACTATTAGATATAGAAGAAAGTAAAAATAAAACAGTTTTTTTTTTCAGAACCAATTTAAAAAAAAAAAAATGACGGAATAAAGATTACAATCAAATACTAATAATAAGGTAGCGTAGTAATAATTTTTGACAGTATAAAGAAAAAATAAAGGAAAAAAGGAAGTCATAAAAGCTGGAGCGTATTTTGTGCACAAATTTCCTGCAGTTGAAAACACTCTTTCTGAATCTGTGTTGTGTGAATTAGCTGCGTCGCCCGGCTTTGCACGATATACCTCGAAAATAAAAGTTATGTTAAGTGACGCGTGTTCAACAGTCAGACTTAGACAAAAATGGAAAAAATATCTAAAATTTAACGACAGATCGTGGGGAAATAACCAAAAAGGAAAAATTTTAAAGCTCCCGATTACAGGGGGGAAAAAAAGCAAAAATTTCATTTGTTCACAGTCAAGAAAAAAATGGCAACAGATCTTTCTTCTCCGTGATTTTATTCACGATAATTAAAACTGAGCTCGCGGCTGACGATAAATTTCCGATTAAATATTGATGTTCCTTTACTTAAAAAAACTTATAACTTTTTTTCTGGTGTTTTTATACTCTTAGTGTTTCTGAAATTCGATGGAAGTGAATCTAGTTCAGATATATTTTTCGAGGGCTTTCAAATAAGACTGAAATCAAGACAATCGGATAATTATTTCAGGTGGAAAGAGCCACTTAATGCTGTTTTCGAGGCCTAAAATTTAAATTCGAAAGTTTCGGTACTTATTTGACATTTGAAAACCTCCATACGTTCCTTCTCAGGTGCCCAAATACCTCCCTCCCTCCCTGACAAGTTTGGTCGAGATCCGACGTAAACTGTGGTTTTGTATAGGGAATATACACATATATACACAGGTATCTTCTTTGTTTTATTAATATAGATTTAATATTGCGCAACACATTTATTCCAAATATTTCTTTAAATCCTTCCTCTTCGAATAATTTGGTTTCTCGTCTGACAGTGTTTGTTTCTTTAACTTTTTTTAAAAAAAAATTGTTCGTTGCAAATTTTGTTAAATGTATGGATAGATATACCTTCTGAGCGACAACTCTTTCCAAGATAAACATCTTCACCAATTTCTTTTGGATAGGTTTGTGTTTGTTCTGCGAACATTTTCCGGTGGGAATTTTTAAGGAAGTAAATTAAGTTTTATCGTGTTGTTTGTTTGCTTCTTTTTTGCAATCTTTATGAAATTCGTTATACTTATACAAATGTCTCAAAATATTTTCTAGTTCACTATGCACATTTTCAAGGAACGAGAAATTGTTCAGCTAAATTAAAAAAGATTTCTAATATATTTATCCGATTTGATAAATATAAAAACTGTATTTTTATTATTTGCAGTTAATATCGAAAATGTGGTAGTGAAATTCGTGCCCGAGTGTCTATAAAAGTAATAGTCGGGTCATGGTAACAATGAACAAAACAACGGGTCAGTTTCGCGGGCAGTAGCGGATTTGTCATGTGGCAACTGCGAGTCTGCAACATCATCCGACCATCCAGGGAATCCAAAAAGGTGCAGGAAAAACATTTGACATAGTTCTGTTCATCTCCGAGGGTGAGGGGCCATCAAAAAAGCACTGTGATAGATTCTCAACAGCAAATAATCCGCCATTGTTCGTACGGTCCGCGGACAGCAGACAAGGAGAGGATAGGGGGTTCATACTCCCCTCCCCATAAGGCAACAAAATCATATCAATAAAAACACTCAAGGGCCTAAAATTGCGCTTTTCGGCTTTTAATTTCGTAAAATTTCATATGCTCCCCCGCCCCCATGAAAAATCTCTTGCTACGCCACTTCCGCCGACCGTAGGATTGGCACCGTTTCATTTGGCGAGGGGGGTAAAAAGAAATTTGATATCAAGTATCTTATTCATAAAAATATGCATGTTAAAATATAAATAAATAAAACGTGATGTGTGACAAAGAAGGGTGGGGATATGGTGAAGTGTGACACTTCGTAATAAAGCGGGAAAATGGGGTCAAATATTTTTAAAAAAAGTTTGACATCAAACATAATTTATACGGAGAGCCAGAGCCCCTTTCGCTGCAAATAAATGTGCACAAGAGTTAAGAAATCAAAATTTGCTGGTGCTGCCATCTAGTTTCTATCTATTTCACACAATACGCGCCCTTCTAAGAGTTCTACTTTAATTTTTAATCACACTTAAGTCAATTCCAATTCCTTGCGGTTTTTCAAAAAAAAAAAAAAAACATCTATTCAATTACCGAGCAAAGGCATGACAATTCCCTCCACGTTCAAAAGGCCCTCCTACGTTCGCTGGTGCTGCCATCTAGCGTCTACCTTATTATTAGGAGCTCCGTCTGCTAGCAGTGGAACGTGTTTCCGTGTTTCTCTGACCATTCAGTTTTCAGTTTCGCGCTGTCAGTCGCTCGGAGAAGCCGACCGGCTCAGCAGGCTGTCAATCCACACCTGCGCACGTGCTTCCATGAGGATTACCTGTGCTCACAAAAATACTTACCGGTAAACCTGTAAACACACACACATACATCCGAGCCATGATGTCAACCAGAGACTGCGTTTGTGCATTTTTTTCTTTGTTGTTGTTTAGGTATAGCGTTTGTTTTAATTTAGAGACTCGATTACCTATTATTAAAAAAGGACCTGATGGCTCTTATTTTGGATATTCCATTGCTTTACATAAGATGAAAGATGAACAAGAACAAGAAACTAGTGTGTAAGTAATAAAGCATTTTTTTAATGATACTTTCAAGCATATATATACGCCAGTACAGTAGTAAGATTGCTCTAGGACAATTTAATTTGGATATAAATATCAAATATTGCACAAAACACTCCACAAAGACTCTAAATGGACTAGATCCTAGTTTAATTCATAAAGTTTATGAATAACATGGACTTAACTTCTATTTAATGTAATTAAATTTTAAAGTTTTCCAGAATCAATAATTAAGTAATAAAGTAATATATTTTGGCTCGGTAACGGCCGCATCTTTCGACTTACTTAACCAAAAAAGTATTATTTAAATATTGTATTTTAGCAGAAAATTTTTAAAATTTAATTGCATTATATAAAATAAAGTCCATGTTCTTCAAAATGTTCATGAAAGAGAACAAGAATCTACCATATTTGGAGTATTTGTAACGTGTTTTGCGCAATATTTGATCCGCCTGTTATCTTGGAATTGCTCTTTAAAAATTATCTAAATGAGCAAAATTGTATTTAACGCAATTTAGTGCATGATTTTTTTTTTTTCTTTCTTTCTCTTTCTTCTTTATCTTTTGGCATCAGATAGCGTATTATTACACTTTGTGCTTAAGAATTTTCATCATTGCAATCAGAGCCAAATTTAACTCCATGTGCATAGGAAGACAAATTTGCAGTCTCCCCTTTTCTGGACTTCTACTAATTTAGTATTATACTCGGAAAGTATTACATTTTCTTGTGAAGAAATATTATGTAATAAAGAAAGGATGTCATTTTAGTAAATAAAAATTTACAGATATTTTGTTTTTCGGATAGTAAGAGTCAATAAATTAAAATTTTGTCATTTCTAGGTAGGTCTGCCCATTCAGAAATTCGGTTCTGATTGCAATGATTTCTCAAATTTTAATTTTTTAGCAATTGTGAAGGAACTTTTTTTTTTCGGCTTGATACGCTCTCCCAGCCGTCATAACAGCACGACCTGCGCCGTATACTATTTCTCAGTTGAAGTCTGCAGAAAAGAACTGAAATTGTAAAGAAAAAATCTTACATGTCAGCTAATGAAGATGTGTGCGGTATTTTCTGGTATAAAATTCACTTGTTGCATGTAGCATCTTATTTTTAAGCATTTCTCGGCAGCAATTGAGATTTTATGGCTAATTTTACTGTGTTACTTTTTATCTTGCAAACTATATTTTGATTTTTACTCTGCTTCGCAGAATATTGAAAAAGCATTTAGTGGAGGCACGCTATGACACAATTTCAATTTTCTCCTCTTAATGTTCGCTATTTATTTATTTATTTTGCCTTTTAAGAAAAAAGATATCTCTTGAAATTGTATTTAATAATATTTTAAACACTTGTGAAAGATGGACATATTTTTTATTTACATTTTACGCTTCATAAGCAAGAGAAAACTATCATTAATCCTTGTTTAAATGACGTTGAAAATTTGCTCCGTTACCGTAAAATTCGACGAAACTTGGCAAAAGGTGTAAAATGCCAAACTGCAACACGCATTTGAAGTGTGATGAATGTGTGAACTGCACCTTTTTTCTTACTTAAGATAATTTGAAGGTTTCATGGAATTTGAGTTTTGTTCAGTAAACTAAGGTCATGCTGTAAGTTTCAGCATACTTAAAATGACCGTTTATCAACATACATTTTTTTTTAATATAGGAAAAAAAAGACGGCGCTTTTTTTATGGGTTGTGCCTAAACCAGAAAAGAACAGAACTTAACTCTTACAAAAAGAATTGACGAAGATTCTTCGTCTACTTTATGTCTTAACAAAACAAACGTTAAATTTAAAATTTATTTTAATTAACTTAAAATAAAAAAAAATAATGAAATTTTTAAAAAAAATAGATTTTTTTTTCGGGACTTTTCTTTAATATGCATGTTTAATGGACTGTGTTTGGTGCTGATAAGAGTAAAATTCTTTGTAGGATTTTATACAATTTCCTTTTATAATCAACACAGTTGCAAACGTGCTTTTTCACTTGCCCACAAATTATTCATAAGCGAAACTGTTATTTTACTGGTGTGTTAAATCAGGAAAACGTAAATTATATTCAATAACTGCGAAAGTTCGCATGATTCAAATTATTGTCCTGAAAAGGCTCAAATAATTCCACTCAACGACTTTTGGTTGATCTTAGTGTTCCATTTTAGAACTTTAAAAAATTGGACAATTCAGTGCCCCATAACTATGCGCGGGGACAATGGGACTGTTCCATTCGAACAGGGCTTTTTTTTAAGTTTATGAACACTTTACTGAACAAGTTAGTTTTTTAAATTTTTAACTTATGTAAATAGTGAAGCTTTTTTCCCCTTCTTTTTCTAATGCGACCAAAAAAGAGTGACTTTTTTTCTTTTTAAAAGAATTTTTCTTAAATTATATAAATTATCCAATTATTTTTGGGAAAAATGAGTTGACGCTGTTTACAAATTCCTTAATTCTAATTTAGCGTATAAATTTTAAATTCAATTGATACCAGCTGCAGACACTTCGGAGAGAATATTAAATTATCATTCGTGTGATTACTTATGTGTGATAAAAGAAATTGTTGGTGTGTTCTTTTTACATAGCTTCAGTTGCAAATGCAATGAAATACCATTACAGCGAATACCAATGCAACGACATATCCGTTTCAGCGAAATAAATGTTCAGCCCCGTTTTAATTGCCAGTTCAGCTTTAGCCCTGGCTGAAAGGCGGTAACTTAATACTTACTGGCATTACATTGCTTGAATTTCATTACTACGAAATACCCGTTGCAGCGAGCAAAGTTAACGGTACCTTGAAGTTCGTTTGTAACGGAATTTAGCTGTATTGCTTTCCTCGGATTTTATGAATAAAGGAAAAAATGAGAACTTTTTGAAAATTTTCTTATTAGTTGCACTATTTTCCCTTCTTTTTCTTTACTGCAATAAAACGCAATCAATTGTAGCACAAACGTGTTTGCTTCACATACATTGAGGTATTATGTTATTATGGTAAAAAATTGTCTTCTTTATCTTTACTAATAATAAAGCTGAAAGTCTGTCTCTGGTTGGCTGGATGTCTGTTAACGCGCATAACGCCTAGACCGTACCTCGAAGCGATTTTTTCGAAAATTCGATTTTGTTCTTTTTCTATTCCAATTTTAAGAACATTTTACCGATGAAATTATCATAACGTGGATGAGCAAATTACCCTAACGTGGACGAGTAAATTACCATAATGTGAACGAGCAAATTACCATAACGTAGATGAGCAAATTACCATAACAAGAGCAAGCAAATTAACATAACATATTGGCGAGAAATTCATCATCCATTATTTTTAAATATACAGACGAACCAAATGACCTTTTACTTTACTTCTACGTACGGGCAAAGCCGTACGAGTACCACTAGTAGCGTAATAAAATGTTATTTCGTTCAAAATTGTCCTTATCCTGCACTAGAAATAAAGCTTGGTTTGAAGTTTTATCGAATTCTTTTTTAGTCACCCTGCCCTTATTTAGTCATTTTTTTTTACATCCAATCCACAGCTTTATTGTTTGCTAAATAGGTGAGGCAGCAGAATTGCGCGGAAATGTTCTGTTTTGTGGTTCTACTGCATTGCCTATAAGGTTTACGGGGAACAAAGTTCGGGAGCTAGCAAATAAAGTTTGATAGCACTATTATCTCCACGAACTCGCTATCTTTCCGAACACACTCAGTTGCACCGAAGTCTTATTTTCCTGAAATCTTGCTGATAACACATTTTTGTAAAACTGATGTCATATTGAAAAATTTTAGAAAATGAGAGCATCAGCCTTCACCCCGACATTTTGGCTGAGCCAGAGCAAAAGAAGTCTCTGTATATTTTAAAGGAAGTTTTGTCTAATAAATTGTGTCCGTGGCTGTCCCATGCCCAGGTGTCCACATAGCACCCACAGACTTGGAATTTGGCAAAAAATGATTTCGGGGCCCATGTGATGTGCAGTGATGTTCCCATCAATTTTTCTAAGGGTATACTCCCAGTAATCAGTTATGCACAATATGTGTATGCGATCATATACATAATTATGAAAAATTAATGTAAAAGTTTTTGAAGCTTGAGGGTATACGCTGTATGTCTAAAAAAATGTTTGAGAGTATACGGCGTATATGGAGTATATCCTATGAAAACACCACTGGTGGTGTGCACCGCGGGGCGTTTTTTTTTTTTTTTTTTTTTTTCAATCCATTCTCTCTGCTAAAATTTCACATAAAGTTCCTAACAAGAAGCGAAAAAATAAATGCACCCCTTAACATCAAATGCCACTCGGTTTTTTTCCCCTGGTTAATTCCAATTTTCTCAATTAGTTAGAGCAGGAGCTATAAGCGTTTTTTATTTAGTAAATATCATAGGCTAAAATCAGTTCAAGCAGTGAGTTACTGAGCAAAATGTTACTGGAGACAACCAATTTGAAAACGACTTTTCAAACATTACGAACTGCCGTTTTGCTGTGCTCAAGAACCTTCTTAACATTTTTACAGCCTTGAAATTAGGGGAAAAAAAAAGTTTGAACTCAGACAAGTGCATTTGGAAGCGTTTTATTAATAATAATAATTATTATTAGTTTCGTAATGCCTATTTAATCAAATTATTGTTCTTCGAGTATGAACGGGATTTTCACATTGTTTTAATTATAATGAATGTTTTAATTAAATTCTGTTTTCAACCGAAGGAAATTTTGTGTCTAATCATAACGCGTTTGTTAATCAAATTCTTCCTACCAAACTTTAACTCATTGCGAACCTAATAAGATTGTGAAACAAACTTTATGGAAAAAACATCACGCAGGCGCACACACGCATACACATCCTGCACTCAGCCTCAAATGTTGAATTCTGCTGCTAAAAATACTAATTAAAACCCATGACGAATTCCTATTGTGCGGCCTAGCTATTGTAAGGCAAAGCATGGTGTTCTGCCTTCAGAGTCCCCTAATATAGCAAAATTGCATAATTAGTAGATAATTGCACGCAATGGACACCGATAAGGCTTTTTTTTTTTGACTATAACTTTTGAAGTGCTGCAAAAAACATTGACCTAGCCCATTGACCCTCAATTTGCTCTTTGCTTGACCTCTAGACTTAATTCCTAACAACAATTTAAAAAAAAAAAAATGTTCCGGTACCCTACATTCTTCAAAACATGTTCATACTAAGAGAAAAATTTAATGCCTCTGCTTACGAGTATTTTTTACGCAATGAAAATCAGAAGTACGCCGCCAAAGTTTAGTCGATCGTTTTTTCACGCGTTACGTTTTAAATAAAACATAGCGCGTTTTTTTTTTTTTTTTTAGTAGCAAGTGTCAAACATGCTAAACGTTAAAAATCGAAAAAGTGCACGTATCTTCTTTCATTGCATCCCCTTCTCTTCAGCTAGAATATTTATTTATTTATTTTGTTTAAATGTAATTATGCTTTTTTTTCCCTCGTATATTTTACTCCTCCGAAATAAATTCCTCTAAAAATGTCAAGGTGTATTTTCTCACCTAGAAAAAATCCGGAGCTAATCTTTCTGCAAAGGGGGGAAAACGGAAAGGAAACATGTATTAATAAATAATTTTAAAAACCCTGATCATTTATGTTCCGTTTATAGGCGAATTTTCCATTTATAGTTAATGATGCTTTGATCAGGTGGTTAAAATTGATCTTGTTTGGAGGAAAGGATCATTAGCCGATGTGTTTATACAGCTGTGTGCTTCGTTTCTAAATTTTTGGTAACTTTATTTTACGTTTTTATTTTATTTATTTAATAGAATGTTGACCTCAGATTTGGACTCGTGTTATTTCAGCCGGTAGCGTGTAAAAACGAAATAGCACGGTAAAACATTCAACATTGCTGTTGTATTTGATTCTTATAAAAAAAGATTGTTTGGGGAAACAGCTTTTAAAATATGTAGCTTTTTCTTTTATCCTTATAAAATATTTCTTTTTAGATCGAGGTAAAAAAAAAAAAGCTCTAAATTTCTCAACATGAAAAAGTTTAAATGTAGGGGGGAGTGAGTAGCATTTAAAAATGCTTTTGAAACAGTTAGTTAAGCAGTATAATTTGGCATTTTCACTTTATTAAAAACTAAGAAAGAAAAACATTGAAAATAACAGCCAATTAATCAACGAGTTGTTAAATTAAGTCTTATAAAATGACATGATGCTGGTGAAATTCTTTCACCAGTAGATCTACAGGACATTCGTTTATATGTATTTTTATTTTCTCCCCCCCCCCCCTTTATTCTTTCTCTCTCTCTCCCTCTCTCATTTAAAGAAGCTGTTTTCAAAACTACATATTAACTGCTAAACACTTGCTTTTTTTCTCTTCATAAATAGATGATGTTTTTCACGCCATGTTAATCTACCTTACTTATGCATGCATGTGTACGCAATTTAATAAAGGTTTTGGCCTCTTACTAGGAAGATTTTGTATATTGATTCGAAAAAATAAAAAATAAATAGATAATAGTTAATTTATGTAAGTTTTACGTAACATGAAATAAGAACACTAAACGCGCTAAATGAAGCTAATCCACACCTAGTGCATCTCCATCACATATAAAGAATATCCTTAAAGCGAGGAGCTTAGTATCAAAATCAGTTCAATTCATTTTAAAACATTTTACAGGGAAGACAAAAAACATTACACCCTCTACCCACTTAATTTTTAAAACAATTTTTTTTCTCTTTTGAATAAATCTGGGAGTACGACTTTCTTTTTTAAAGTAGTAATATTGTCAAATTATTTTCAGATTTAAAAGTTTTTTAATTGAACTGGTATTGAAATAAAAGTTTTTTTTTTTATTTTATTTTCTTTCTTTCTTTTTTTCTTAAATTTCCAATCAAATTCCAATCAAACTCTTGTGGTACCTCAATTTTATGTCTTGTGCTTGCATGTACAAGAAAAATGTGATTTTATCAAGCAATAAATTATAATAAAGTTGATGATACTATAGTTTGACTATGGAGAGATGGCGGATGCACTGGAAGCAGAACTCTTCATTTCGTAACAGATAGGATCAGCGAAAACACGCAAGCAGTAAAATGTTTTTAGTGATAGATCCTCAGTGATACTACCTATTACAAAATGAAGTGTTCCGTTTCTGCTTCCAGTTCATTCGCCGTATCGTCGTGGTCAAGTCATACACGTACTTTTTTTACAGCGGCGATATCGTAAAAACATTGATTAAGCTGGTTTTGAAATGAAACGAGATTTTAACTGCGGTTTTCGACCTGATTGAGAAGGATTCGCTCCAAATCGGTTTGTGGCATGATAGTATAGATCCTCATGTATATAATAGCAAATGATCGAGTAACACTGACGTCATCAACAATGAAACTCGCGCTACGGCATAATAATTTGATAATATTTGTTGGTAATGTTTGACATGCAGGGAAATGCTTTATTTTAACAAGGCTGAACTGGATCCGATCACTTAACTGTTTTACTGGTAAGACTGTCATTTTAGGAGAGTGGAGAAACGAAAAAGTGGTCAACTATTAACGCTATCTGCTGGAGTTTAGGGTTCATCCACTGGATTTAGGGTTTTAGTTCCAAATATGAAAATATCAACAAACAGGCCATTGCTTCGTTCAAATGTAGAAGCAATTTTCACCCGTCATATCTTGCCGGGCGACTTTCTAGTAGATAAATAACTGTCAAATTACTAAAAAAAAAAAAAAAAAAAACTTAAAAATTCATGGATTGAGCTGTACTATTTGATTGAGCACATATAGTTATTACTTCTCTGCAAGCCGGGTTATTCATTTATATGAATTCAATTGCAGACAGCACGAATTCAATTGGAATTCGCAGACCTCCCTATTCAGAGGTTCCGCGCCTATTAGTTTGTACAATCGAACTCTCCCTCGTCATTCTATACCTAAAGGCAGCTGTAAGGCGAAAAGTTTCGGGTTACCCCTACCTGGGTCTTTGCCAGGGCTCTGGGTCTTTGCTACTCGGAAATTTCTTTTTTTCTCTTCCGCACCCGCGCGGGCTTCTTTTATGTCACTCTACAACTATAGTACAAAATTTAAGAAAAATTGGGATTTCAGGCATTTATTGCTTTTAAAAGCTGAATGGTGTGCATTGTGAACAAGGAAAGGATGGGAGTGCTTTCATTCATGTGATTGTTATCACAAACAAATGTAATGGGACTCTAAAGGGAGTATATTTGTGCATTTGCAGGGCTTGTTTTTTAACATCGTGCAAGTTTGGAGTTATATGGATGAAACTACTATGACTGAGAAAAACATACCAGATACTAAACTAATGCTTCGATTCAGTAAATTACCGCCCATTAGCCAGGGCTAAAGTAGAAATACTTGAAATACACCGCCAGCTCAGTCATTTCTAGCCGAGGACTGCAGTTTTGTGCTTTTCCATCTCCAGCTCAGTCACTTTCCTATGCCGGGCTGATGAGTGCTAATAAGCACGAAACTGCAGTCCTCGGCTGGAAATGACTGAGCTGGCGGTGTATTTCATGTATATGCTTCGAGTTTAACGGCTGAAGAGATCAAAGAGTTATACTGTCAGGGGTGGGTGGGAAGCAGGGCCCGACTAATTAAAAGTGAGGTCCTAGGCCAACGTTAATTTAGAGGCCCCCCTCTTGAAGATTCTGCAGTGTTTGATTTACAGATATAGAGCCCGTCGGAATGTACTTTTGGGGACCTCTTTGTCTATTACAGAACTATACATAAATCATTTATTATGTGCATTATGAATCCCCTTTGAGGCCCATCATAATTGTGACAAAGTGAATTCCATTCTGACTGAATGAATAAAAATTCCCCTTTAAGGAAAGTTTTTTTTCAATTAACAAGTCATAATTTTGTATTATTATTTTAAAATTACATGCATTTTTCATATAGTTGTAATGCTATGCATAGCTCTTTAAGTAATTTGGGGCCCCTTAGGTAGATGGGGACCCAGACACAGGCCTAATAAGCCTGTGCGGTAATCAGGCCCCGGTGGGAAGGCAAAGCGCAGCATCTGCAGAAATGAGTTTTTGAGATATTTGAAGAAACGTGCTTTGGTGTTCCATACTAACAATAGGGAAATGTTAGAATTTGACGCTTTTTCGTGCTTTGTTTTCTGTGAAACCCAAACAAGCAATCTTGTACAACAACGCTAAAGTACAATGGATGATAAAAAATCATTTTTTGATACCTAACATTTTTTTTCGGGGTGCGGGGGGACGCTATCTGTCCTGGATCTGAGATAATTGCACATCAGCTTGACTAAGAGAAAATCAGGAAAACTCAAAGATGCAAGTACCATCTACACTAGTGCAATAGCATCCCTCTCCTTTTTTTTCTGAATGAAGATGCCATTTTGGAATTTTAAAATTTTACCACGGCGCTCTTTCCCAAGTCAAAGTATAATTGATCACAACTGACAAACAAAAATAAATTTTTTATAAAAGGAAAAACTCGTGTCCCGCTTTACAAAAGTTTTATGATTAATAATTCTCTGTTTATTTGTAAAATTACTGCAAAATTTGTAGGAGTCCTTATTAAAGTGACCCAAAATTTCGAAGGTGAAAACTTTTTGAGTCCTACCCTTCCACTTGGTTCCCATGCATTCGGATTAATTGTTCGATAATTTTGTGACACTTCAATAATACTTGTAGGTAGCTCAAGGCAGATGAAGTTCGCATTGCTGTCAAATAGGGTGCATTGACAAAGGACTAAACTAATGAAATATGATTGCTTTTTTCAGAAACAAAAATTAATTACATTACAAAATGACTTTTTTATGTACACACATTTTTAACATTGGCCATGAACTATATTCTGTAAATATACTTTTTTTTTTTGTAAGATATTGCAGCTTACGCAACTCTGCCTGCAGGAGTTGACAAAATATTGTGCTTTGACCCAACAAGCATCAATTATACTGGGAAAAGCTATAGCACCCATTTTACTGGAATAAAAAATGAAGAAGTTGTTACCTATAGTTTTCTATGTGTTTAGAACCAATTAATACATTTTTTAAAATATAAATTCTGTACCTCAGAGCCAGAGGAACGTAAGTCACATTATGATAATTTTGCAGTAGAGAGGAAAAACTTTTTTCTGACTCATGGGGTAAGGGATGAGATGCGCGCTCTTTCAACCATGGCAAAACATTTAAAAGGACATTTTTTTTAAGAATCACGTTCACATGGCTCGATGCGGAGTAGTCTTCTACATACAATGCACTAATAAACAGAAAATTGCAATTTTTGGACTTACGTCACTCTGGCTCCGAGGTACAGAATTTATCATTCTAATTTCTGTACCTCAGAACCAGATAACGTAAGTCCAAAAATTGTTGTTTTCTGTTTATTTGCGCATTGTATGTAGAAGTCTATTCCGCATCGAGCTATGTGAACGTAATTCTTTTTAAAAAAAAATCCTTTTCAATTCTTTACCTGGGTTAAAAGAGCATGCGTCCAATTTGGCATGGGCCAGAAAAAGTTTCCCCCCTCTCCTGTAAAATTATTATAATGTGGCTTACGTCCTTCTGGTTCTGAGGTACAGATTTGATTTTTGATCTGAGGAGGACAAGTGAAAAATCATTGCTGAGTTAGTTCAGAAAGATTCCAAAGCTCAGTGTCTGTACGCGTCTGTACAAGCATCCCAGAGAGAGAGAGAGCCATAGTTAGTTCCTCAGGGTCACCCTAATTTCAAAACTCAGACAGTGCTTGAAGCTTGTTATCGTAGAGCAGTCGCGTGCCCCGACTACAGCTGAATTCGCATCTCATAATAGGTTCTTGCCAGGGAGGCAGACAGCACAAGAGGGCTATCTCTTCTCTCTTGTTGCACAAAAAGAGGATAGGGGACACTTCTCAATGTGCAACGTGCGTGCCCCCAGCTTAAGAACTCTTCAGGGAGGTTCTTTTATTCTTTATCAGGTTCGGTTCGGTGATGCGTGTCTTAAAAAGGGAAATCCCTCCCACAATTTCATTCGGGGCAGATGAGATTAGGAGACACAAGTTTGGCAACAATAGGTGACAGTGACACTAATACCACAATCACAATTAGCATTTATTTTTGTCCTGAAACCACAGAGGTACTAATCCGAAAAGAGGCGGAGAATGTTGCATTTGGCAGTCATGAAAAGATTGCAAAAGACTTGACTGTACCCCCTCCTCCTCTCTGCCCTATTTGTTCGTCGTTCGTTCGTAAATTAGTAAACCTTTATTTTCAATTTGTAAAGTTTATTTTAAAAGTAGGGTTGGTTGGGGTAAGTGGGACCTCTTTTGTGAATAGTTCGTTTTTGAAACCTTATACAAAAGTTTTGAAGCAAAAAAAAAAAAAAAAACTTACTGTCGTATTTTATCTTGGACATCATTATTGATGTAAAAAGTTTATCATTATTTTCTAAAATAATGCTTCAATTGTTCTTGAAGATTATATGTTTTAAAAAATCGGATTGGTGTTCCACTTACCCCACAGTAAGTGGAAAGTGGGTCACCCTCCTTTTATTTAAAGTTAAATAAAGCATATGTAACAAGAAGTTCCGTCTAGAACTAAACGAGCCTATTTTCCCGTATACCAACACCGACTTTCAAGTATCTGATCAATATTCTCAAAATTAGCTAAAATCGCAAATTATTTCAAACATAATTTTTAATATTTTAAGCTGATTTCTAGAAATAAAATATCTTTCGCTCATCTAAAGAATTAGATGCGGAAAAAATAAATAAACGAACAAATCAAGTTGCAGCACCTTTTAAACAAAGCAGCTTAATACGATTTTTTTTTCTATTAAAAAAAACTTTAACCACTTTCAAAAAGAAAAAACAAGACTTAAAATTAAAAGCTCATTAAAATAAATATATCATATCAAAAAAATATATACATATATCGTTTGTTTTCCCCTGTTGCCAAAATATAATTTTGAAAATGAATTAATATACTTTCAGAAATAAATAAAAACAATAAAACGTCAACTTAAAAAAAAATAATTTTCACTGTCAAAAAAAAAAAAAAAAATCGTCTGCGCACATCTTTATTGTAGAAACATAAAGTACTCCGAATGTCACCGCCAAAAACTGAATACCATAAATTGTAACTCAAGGATAGTGATTTCTGATTTGTGTACTGTATCAGTTGATCTTTTCGTACAGTATCTTTCCTGAATGTTGTTTCTGTGAAAGAGCATAGCATATGATACGGAAAACATATGTACAGGGTTTTTAATTAAAATGAATTGTTTATTTACTAATATTTTTCTCTATATGAATAACCTACTTTTTTTTTTTTTTTTTTTTTTGAAGAATTGTTTTATGTTAAATAAATACAATAAAAGATTTAAACAATCTTCCAAGGATATTGTAACTCAAATTCAAGCTAAGTCTGACGAAAAAAAGATAGAAAGCGACGAAGATAACGACGAATGGGAAGAACTTCAAAAGGGAGAAACCTCAACATACACTTTAGCTTTCGATCTGTAGAAGTCATTTTCAAAACCAGGGGTGCAAATGAACATGGGTTTCGGGCGAAGAGACTCCTCGAACACAATAACACAAGACACAATACAACAATTCAAAGCCAAATAACCAACTTTTTTGGTACTGTACTGAAATTGGAAAAACAAAGCAAGTATGTCCTAATCCTTAGGAGCTTTGGGCGAACCCGTTTTTTACGAGCACTCGGTTATAACGAGCAAATATCGCGGTCCTTTCGCACTCGCTGTAACCGAGTTCGACTGTCCTTGCTAAAGCTGCTACTAGCTTCCAAAAGAAATGAATCATTG